>NC_090871.1:16527186-16532186 GCF_036669935.1 Montipora foliosa
TCAATTTTGTAATTTTTTATTATCTCACAAGTGTAATTAGTACTTAATTCTTAACTTAGGATAGAGGGCCACTGGTTTGTCAGTTTTTAACTGTTATGTGTTACCCTCTATAAGTAAAGTTGTTACTTATTTGAAAAGATTTCCCTGCATTAGCCTCCATTCCATGCTAGATCCAGTCCAGCCGTGAGAATTCGAAAATGGTCTATTTAATAGGCTAGTTTCGAATTGTGCAGCAACAAAAGAACAGAGTCGAGGTTCAGGGGAATAATTAGCATTTTGTATTGTTCAGGACAAAGGAAAATGCAAATTATTCCCCTGAACCTCGACTCTGTTCTTTTGTTGCTGCACAATTCGAAACTAACCTATTCTTGGAATGTGTATTCACACTTTCCAAGCCGAGCGACTTGGAGTAATCGCAAGATTATCACAGTAACGGGAAATATATAGCCATCGTCGTCGTCGTGCTTGCTTAAGGGCCCCATTTTGAGAAGACGTCGACGATGCCGCTGTCGTTGTCTTTGATTAGATAAGCGTATCACATCACGTGATCTAATTGAACAAATGAAAGATGGAAAGATATACAATTGTAAAGGACTTGCCTGGGTAACGGAGAAACTGTCAAAGTTGTTGTCAATTTGATGACTACTAGTGATTCACCGTTGTATTTTGCAATTTTTAGTCCGCGGAGAAATATTTATTTGATCAGATGTACTAAAAGTGAGATGGTGTAGTAAATTTCCGTTAACACTGATTTCGTGGAGAGGTTCTATTTAAACAAAGAGGCGACATGTATAATGGTGAAATAGTTTTTAAGGTGATATAATAAAGTATGCTTGGTCAAAATATCCTGATTTATCTTACAATCTCAGAATCCTAGAATCAGTCGCACCGGCAGCGCGAGGTCAAAGGTTAATACAAATTTTACGAATGCGCATGCGTTCTGTACTAACTCTGCTTAACACATGAACAAGAACAAGGAAAAAATTTCAGAACTATAGACTATCCTTAGTTTTTATTACACTAATAGAGGAGCTACCGTAGTCAACGGGTTAATCACGTAAGGCTCAGGGACCGATTAATCTCTCCCTCTTTTGATCGAAAGTAGCACGGGGGACCCCAAACAGAGTTTTTGCAAATTTTTTTTTTTCTCAAACCCTTTGATTACTATCTGGCAAAATACGTCCAGCTTTATCCACGGTCCCATCTTGTGACGTCATCACTTTTAACGGTCAGGAACAGCTTTGTCCACTAACTTGTGCAGGGCGAAGAGATCGCTCAAACTGTACCAGAATGAGCACAATTCAGTCAAGGAAACTGGAGAAACAGCCAAAAAAAACCATGTAACACTGACCTGAAATCTCCATGAAAAGCTTGCTCCATTACGGAGCACCTAACTCTAAGATGATGAAAGGTTTCTCAGAAACTCTTCCTACCAAAATAAAGCCTACCAAAAATGCCCAGCAAGTTGAAAAAATATATACATATACATATCTATATGAGGCAAGGAAATTGAAAAGTGAAAGTCGAAAGTGTTGCGCTACTTTTAAACCCAAAAACCATGTCGAAATTTTGCTTTCTGCGCATGCCGAACTTGGCAAGCGCTTATTTTGCACCTGGCTGAAAAGGCCGCGGAGTGTACAACCTGGAAACGGGTTTGTAGGGAGGTTTAGCTCTTAAACAGCACGACAGTGACCAAAAAACCCCTCAACTAGCTTCAAAACATGTTTTTCGGCCAAATCTCTAGTAGCCAAAGGGTGAATACGTATTTTACGAATGCGCATGCGTTCTGTACTAACTCTGCTTACCACATGAACAAGAACAAGGAAAAAAATTCAGAACTATAGACTATCCTTAGTTTTTATTACATTAATAGAGGAGCTGCCGTAGTCAAGGGGTTAATCACGTACGGCTCAGGGACCGATTAATCTCTCCCTCTTTGGATCGAAAGTAGCACGGGGGACCCCAAACAGAGTTTTTGCAATTTTTTTTTTTTTTTTTCTCAAACCCTACTATCTGGCTCCTACTATATTTTCTCAAACCCTACTATCTGCCAAAATACGTCCAGCTTTATCCACGGTCCCATCTTGTGACGTCATCACTTTTAACGGTCCACTAACTTGTGCAGGGCGAAGAGATCGCTCAAACTGTACCAGAATGAGCACAATTCAGTCAAGGAAACTGGAGAAACAGCCAAAAAAAACCATGTAACACTGACGTGAAATCTCCATGAAAAGCTTGCTCCATTACGGAGCACCTAACTCTAAGATGATGAAAGGTTTTTCAGAAACTCTTCCTACCAAAATAAAGCCTACCAAAAATGCCCAGCAAGCTGAAAAAATATATACATATACATATCTATATGAGGCAAGGAAATTGAAAAGTGAAAGTCGAAAGTGTTGCGCTACTTTTAAACCCAAAAACCATGTCGAAATTTTTCTTTCTGCGCATGCCGAACTTGGCAAGCGCTTATTTTGCACCTGGCTGAAAAGGCCGCGGAGTGTACAACCTGGAAACGGGTTTGTAGGGAGGTTTAGCTCTTAAACAGCACGACAGTGACCAAAAAACCCCTCAACTAGCTTCAAAACATGTTTTTCGGCCAAATCTCTAGTAGCCAAAGGATGAATACGTATTTTACGAATGCGCATGCGTTCTGTACTAACTCTGCTTACCACATGAACAAGAACAAGGAAAAAAATTCAGAACTATAGACTATCCTTAGTTTTTATTACACTAATAGAGGAGCTGCCGTAGTCAAGGGATTAATCACGTATGGCTCAGGGACCGATTAATCTCTCCCTCTTTGGATCGAAAGTAGCACGGGGGACCCCAAACAGAGTTTTTGCAATTTTTTTTTTTTTTTTCTCAAACCCTACTATCTGGCTCCTACTATATTTTCTCAAACCCTATTATCTGGCAAAATACGTCCAGCTTTATTCACGGTCCCATCTTGTGACGTCATCACTTTTAACGGTCCACTAACTTGTGCAGGGCGAAGAGATCGCTCAAACTGTACCAGAATGAGCACAATTCAGTCAAGGAAACTGGAGAAACAGCCAAAAAAAACCATGTAACACTGACCTAAAATCTCCATGAAAAGCTTGCTCCATTACGGAGCACCTAACTCTAAGATGATGAAAGGTTTCTCAGAAACTCTTCCTACCAAAATAAAGCCTACCAAAAATGCCCAGCAAGTTGAAAAAATATATACATATACATATCTATATGAGGCAAGGAAATTGAAAAGTGAAAGTCGAAAGTGTTGCGCTACTTTTAAACCCAAAAACCATGTCGAAATTTTGCTTTCTGCGCATGCCGAACTTGGCAAGCGCTTATTTTGCACCTGGCTGAAAAGGCCGCGGAGTGTACAACCTGGAAACGGGTTTGTAGGGAGGTTTAGCTCTTAAACAGCACGACAGTGACCAAAAAACCCCTCAACTAGCTTCAAAACATGTTTTTCGGCCAAATCTCTAGTAGCCAAAGGGTGAATACGTATTTTACGAATGCGCATGCGTTCTGTACTAACTCTGCTTACCACATGAACAAGAACAAGGAAGAAAATTCAGAACTATAGACTATCCTTAGTTTTTATTACATTAATAGAGGAGCTGCCGTAGTCAAGGGGTTAATCACGTACGGCTCAGGGACCGATTAATCTCTCCCTCTTTGGATCGAAAGTAGCACGGGGGACCCCAAACAGAGTTTTTGCAATTTTTTTTTTTTTTTTCTCAAACCCTACTATCTGGCTCCTACTATATTTTCTCAAACCCTATTATCTGGCAAAATACGTTTAGCTTTATTCACGGTCCCATCTTGTGACGTCATCACTTTTAACGGTCCACTAACTTGTGCAGGGCGAAGAGATCGCTCAAACTGTACCAGAATGAGCACAATTCAGTCAAGGAAACTGGAGAAACAGCCAAAAAAAACCATGTAACACTGACCTGAAATCTCCATGAAAAGCTTGCTCCATTACGGAGCACCTAACTCTAAGATGATGAAAGGTTTCTCAGAAACTCTTCCTACCAAAATAAAGCCTACCAAAAATGCCCAGCAAGTTGAAAAAATATATACATATACATATCTATATGAGGCAAGGAAATTGAAAAGTGAAAGTCGAAAGTGTTGCGCTACTTTTAAACCCAAAAACCATGTCGAAATTTTGCTTTCTGCGCATGCCGAACTTGGCAAGCGCTTATTTTGCACCTGGCTGAAAAGGCCGCGGAGTGTACAACCTGGAAACGGGTTTGTAGGGAGGTTTAGCTCTTAAACAGCACGACAGTGACCAAAAAACCCCTCAACTAGCTTCAAAACATGTTTTTCGGCCAAATCTCTAGTAGCCAAAGGGTGAATACGTATTTTACGAATGCGCATGCGTTCTGTACTAACTCTGCTTACCACATGAACAAGAACAAGGAAAAAAATTCAGAACTATAGACTATCCTTAGTTTTTATTACATTAATAGAGGAGCTGCCGTAGTCAAGGGGTTAATCACGTACGGCTCAGGGACCGATTAATCTCTCCCTCTTTGGATCGAAAGTAGCACGGGGGACCCCAAACAGAGTTTTTGCAATTTTTTTTTTTTTTTTTCTCAAACCCTACTATCTGGCTCCTACTATATTTTCTCAAACCCTACTATCTGCCAAAATACGTCCAGCTTTATCCACGGTCCCATCTTGTGACGTCATCACTTTTAACGGTCCACTAACTTGTGCAGGGCGAAGAGATCGCTCAAACTGTACCAGAATGAGCACAATTCAGTCAAGGAAACTGGAGAAACAGCCAAAAAAAACCATGTAACACTGACGTGAAATCTCCATGAAAAGCTTGCTCCATTACGGAGCACCTAACTCTAAGATGATGAAAGGTTTCTCAGAAACTCTTCCTACCAAAATAAAGCCTACCAAAAATGCCCAGCAAGCTGAAAAAATATATACATATACATATCTATATGAGGCAAGGAAATTGAAAAGTGAAAGTCGAAAGTGTTGCGCTACTTTTA
>NC_090871.1:16542186-16562186 GCF_036669935.1 Montipora foliosa
GAGTGATCCCAACCGCTCTTTCGCTGCGAAGGATGGGAATCCTAGACTCTGACAGTTGCTATAGATGTGGTTTAAGAGACACCATAGAACATGCATTTCTTGATTGTTTACCTATTATGAATTTTTGGGCCTTTGTCCAAACCTTTATTAATAGGATCTTAGGAAGTAATCAATCACTTTCGAGGCATACTAAATTACTAGGTAGACGTGGTGGGCTTTTAAGCAAACCGAAAGTTGATTTATTAAACTGGACTTTATCAGTGGCGAGATATTCTATACATACGTCGATTGTGCAACATAGAGCTCACCAAATCGCTGTAACACCGGAAGCACTTTTCAAATCTGCAATCAAAGCCCACTTACAGTTAAAGTTTAAGTCATCTTGTATTAAACAGAATCATGAAAATTTTAAGACCACATGGTGTCTGGGCGAGGCTTTTGCCAGAGTGGACGGAAATAGTTTAGTATTTACATTCTAATGACGTTAAAACGTTACATTTGCTGTGATTTGTGAATTGAACTCGGTTAATATATTTATTTTTTTATGTGTAAATAAAAAAAGCTCTTTTTGAGCCTTTTTAGACAAAAAAAAAAAAATCACGTATGGCTCAGGGACCGATTAATCTCTCCCTCTTTGGTTCGAAAGTAGCACGGGGGACCCCAGACAGAGTTTTTGCAATTTTTTTTTTCTCAAACCCTACTATCTGGCTCCTACTATATTTTCTCAAACCCTACTATCTGGCAAAATACGTCCAGCTTTATCCACGGTCCCATCTTGTGACGTCATCACTTTTAACGGTCCACTAACTTGTGCAGGGCGAAGAGATCGCTCAAACTGTACCAGAATGAGCACAATTCAGTCAAGGAAACTGGAGAAACAGCCAAAAAAAACCATGTAACACTGACCTGAAATCTCCCTGAAAAGCTTGCTCCATTACGGAGCACCTAACTCTAAGATGATGAAAGGTTTCTCAGAAACTCTTCCTACCAAAATAAAGCCTACCAAAAATGCCCAGCAAGTTGAAAAAATATATACATATACATATCTATATGAGGCAAGGAAATTGAAAAGTGAAAGTCGAAAGTGTTGCGCTACTTTTAAACCCAAAAACTATGTCGAAATTTTGCTTTCTGCGCATGCCGAACTTGGCAAGCGCTTATTTTGCACCTGGCTGAAAAGGCCGCGGAGTGTACAACCTGGAAACGGGTTTGTAGGGAGGTTTAGCTCTTAAACAGCACGACAGTGACCAAAAAACCCCTCAACTAGCTTCAAAACATGTTTTTCGGCCAAATCTCTAGTAGTCAAAGGGTTAAGTTCAAACCCCGTTGATGAAGTCCTGAAATTTTTAGGCTTCTCTACGCAATTTTTGCAATTGTGTTAACTACTGCGAGGATCATAGTTTCAGTTGATTTCACGCCGACAGTTTAATATAAAATATTCTGATTCATTTCATATAAAATTATCATTTCGTTCTTTGTGTAGATACTGATGAAACACAAGGATTTTACTTTTTACTAAAAAACATCTTCACCGCTCGCTCGATAAGCCAATAAAAAGCGAGCTTCCCCTTCATTGTAAGTTACTTTTTTGCCATAATATGATTGTTCTCTACTACATTAACATTTTTACGGCTCACTGTGACATAATGATTTGGTTTTTTATAACTTTCATGTCTTATTTCGTATTATAAAACTTGCGTGTTTTAGAGGTCGGTGACCACTTTGTCGCCATTTCGAAAATGACTAAAACCCCTTTTTTTTATTCTGGGCATTTCAGTATCTATATAGCAAACAGCACATTACATCCCTCAGAGAAATCGTCTTTGTGATCTCGTACAATCAGCTCTTTTCAATTTCAAATCACTCATAATGACATCGCGCCTTCTTGAGGCTATTTTTGAATCAATGACAACCACTAACTACATCTTTTGAGACTGTTTGGGTGTCCACTTGCCCCTTGGCAAAAAGGAATTAGATAAGCGAGACAACTCCTGACTTTTGCCATTCTACGTAATGACGGAATAGGCCATTTTACAGTTGTTTGCTCAGTGACCTAGCCTATGAATGGCTGCGAGTCTGCTGGTGGCCTTGAATTGATACAGACCCCACTGCTTTTATCACGTAAATTGTGTTGTTGTGATTCAAGTTAGTCTACATTAATTAACATTAGAAAAGCTCAAAGGTTTGTATCAAAACAGGGTCACCGGCAGCCTCGCTTCCATTCTTAAGCCAGGCGGCTTAGCTACAACTGTAAAAGTGGAATACACAGAATGCTCGGTTTTCCTGTTGTCTTGGGAAGCCCGAATAGCGTTCAGTTTACTTCGGTCTCGCATCGGTTGCTGGATGAGCGAAATAAACAGATTACGGTTGGTTAAGTAGCATGGAACACGTAATGCTCTGGGCCCGGTTGTTCGAAAGCCGCTTTACTTAATCCAGGATTTAGTGTAAACTCTTGTTTCCTGTTTTCAACTTTTTGGTAAAAGTTTCTTTAGCTTATTTTGTCCTTCTTCTAATGTAAAGTGTTGCCGAATATAAACGTTAAACAGGATTTGGGAGTATAAACCCCTTGGTTCATTTTTAATCTGGGATTAGCGTTAATCGGCTTTTAAACTACCGGGCCCTGGATTACAAATGTTAATAAAGTATTGATGCAAAGCAAGAATCTAATTTGCTGGGAATCAGATCCGTTGGTTCTTTACAAGTGCAGCCCAGAAACACGAGGGATTAACAAGTTGTGGTCAGTGATGGGTATTAAACCCGAGGGCTCCGGATTCCAAGTTTGGCGCATTAACCACCGCCACACTGAAAATGAAAATCCACTGACCCACTGGTGGAGAGTCTTTCAAATTTAGTTTCCAGGTCACCTCGCAGAAACCATTTCAACCAAGTGGGTCAAGGGCGAAGTTTGTTCGGGCACTAAGTTAATTACGTGGAGATATCCCTACTCAGCGAGCTTTGTGACCATGAACTTTAGGGCTGGTACTGTCACTATCGTTCTTACCTTATCGTTGTCATTTCAGCCCTTATTTTTGAGCGCACAGTGGCCTTCCACTCAACCACATTTCCAGATCCGATTCTGCTTTGATTTGTTAACTTACTGTCTTTCCAATTAGTAGAGCACTTGTACTCGGCTTTGTAATCGTCATAAAAACTTTAGATTTTCATGAAAGCATTACCTTCAATCAAAATGAAGAAAATCTACTTTTAGAAAATAACAGTAATCAAGGATTAGGGAGATGCATTCGATTCCTGTTTTGTCATCGACGGGGCATTTGAAAGCAGTTGTATATTTTGGGGAAAATCGTCTTGAACCTTTTCTAGTATTTGTTTAGTAATGAAGGTATCGCACTGTTCATATTTTGACTGTTATCTTGTTGCAAATAATTTTATTAAGAACAATTATGGAATGCATGTGTTATTTAACAATTAGACCCGTAGCCCTTGCGGGCTACGGGTCAATAGCCCATGAGGCGAAGCCATGAACTATTGAGCTATTGACCCGTGGCCCTTGATGGCGAAGGGTCTAATTGTTTTAGTATCACCCAACTAGTCGGACAGAAAAGGCATTAATAAAGTTAGCAAATGCAAGACATATTTATTTGGGAATAAAACGAAAGAAAGCGTCACGCTTTTCGCTACTCGAGGACTATTAATAATAATCCTCCAGTAGCGTAGCCAATCAAAATGCAGGATTTGCATTAGTCCCCTAGTTGAGTGATACTAAAATGCATTATCAGTTTGTGTACAGCACCGGGTGTTTCCTCACGGCACCAATCCAGATATTAGGGACTTTAAGATCTACTACGGCGAAGACGACGAAAACGTCTGTTCAAAATGTAACTTTGCACAAGTTATTTCATCTCGTTCATGTCGTACAATGTGGGCGAATTATCGAATGAAAGATTCGTATTTGTACGCGTACGTTGTCCGTTTAAACTTAAAATTTGGTGATTTCACGGTGTTGTTATGCAGAGCACAGAAATAAAACGTGAACCGCACGTGCAGCACGATTATTTTTCCTCTTTTAGCCAATGATATTGTTGTTGTGACGTCATTGCCGTAGCCGTCGTCGTTTCTTAAACTCCCTATAGAGCGTTTTCACATGACGTCACTGCGGCCATGTTGGTGTACCAAAACAAAGGAATGGCGGCTATAGACCTTTTTGCAGGTACGGCGGCCATTTTGATTTCTTTTGTTTCTATAGCTATTACGGGATGCCCTGGGGGCAAATACATATTTAATTTGCCCCCTGAGCATCCCATAATGTCTTTTGAAACAATAGAAAACAAAATGGTCGCCGTATCTGCAAAAAGATGTATGGCGGTTTAGCAAACTAATCCTCCGAGAATTGAACTCTATTTTTATGCAAATACTTCCTTTTGTGGACCGCGTTTGTTTCAGTAAATCCAATATGGCTGCTGGTCACGTGAGTGAAAACGCTATTAATTCCGTCCAACAGGAATTGACCCGTAACACTATCACACTAGATCGAGCTTATTTGTGCCAGAACAAGATGGCGTACAAACGCTAAAATTAGCCACTTCGGAAAATACCATAATACTCTTCGGAAAATACCATACTCTTTTGTTTGTCCCCCTACATTTTGCGTAAGTGTTGTTTCCACCTTCTCTTGCGACTTACAATGGTCCCAAGAGAAAACAAAAACAATGCTTATGCAAAATTGGGGGGGGGGGGGGGGGCGGGGGAACGAAGAGTATTATGGTATTTTCCGAAGTGGCCTGTTGTCTGGCATCACGATCGATACCCTGGCCCGGGATGTTTTCTTTCTCCTCCGTTTCTTTTAAGGCCTCGTCGGATTTTAATCCGAAACCGGAATAGGGGAACAGAATGATCTCAAAAGTACCACTGTGAGCTCCAGTTGGTTGGTAAGAAGATCCCAGGAAGGCACGAAGACAGAACTGTTGAAAAATTGAAATAGTTTACTTCACACCGATTTGGAGTCGGGTTTATTACATAATGCAAGAGTCTGTCGAGTTTACAAAGCAACTGCTTAAAATCTTTCCGCGACATTGATATCTTACACTGAGTCCACGAATATTGCACTTAAGATATAATTACAGTTTGCAACCTTTTCATTGACCCTCATTCTCCACTATATGTACGGGAGTTAAAATGTTACCGTTAGCTATTATTTATATTTCTTGGAACTTCAACTCTTTAACTCTTTCTGCTCGCACTGCGCGCAGTCAGTCACGCCCTCTTGCTCGGAAGACATCTTAGTTCCCCTTTCTTGTTCATCACATTCATATCTGTCTTCCTCTTCTTCATCGCTGCTATCACTGGGGTAGTCCACCACTTGAATAGTTGCCTGCACTGGAAAGTTCCGAAGAAGGGTTTCCCCTAAAGAGTACATGTAATCATACGCGGCTTTTGTCCACAAAAGCCTGAAAAGGAAGAAGTATGTCGGGACGTCAGTGAACTTCAATGGGCCTTGTTCGGGCGGCCATATTGGCGTTAGACAATAGATTTTATATCCCGAGCCTCGAACTGAAATGTTTGGGAACGAGTTTCCGTGCGCAAAAACAAACGTTTTCAATCCCTCGGGACTAATAGGTGAAGTACATCGACAAAAGAATTCGACATTGGATGTCAATAATATACATGTCCGACTGAGAAATGCCGGTACCGTGTTAAATGGTCTAGAATTGGTGTTCGACGCAAACGTAAACACATTGATTTGTGTGATCAGCTACCGAATGAACCTGAGGCAAGACAGGAGGTGACTTCAAATCAAACCGCCTGTCTTTCCGTAGATGGTACAAACGTTATAATAGGATTTGGAAAAGGATTCTAGGAAGGTTGAATCCGAATGTTCAAGTCCCGCTGCCAGAACAATTCCCAAAGGTAAAGTGGCTCATTAATATGCCAATTAAGGGAATAGTGATTATTTTTGTTTTACGACTAAACATCATCAAAGTGGAACGTAACGTTGACAAGGGTCGAAATAGCTGGAACGTTCAAGTTGATGTGAAAAAGAGCTTCTGTCGCTGTTCAATGCTTAAGAAATATTTGTGCAAAAACCTAGGCTTCACCACTGAAAACCTCTCGATTGGAATTTTCATGATTCGTGAAATGCTAGTCTCCTACGCAGCCGTTCTTTGTGTGGTCACGCAACGCTTCTCCCCACACAAACAACACAAAGTTGTTTGTGTGGGGAGGAGCGTTGCGTGACCACACAAAGAACGGCTGCGTAGGAGACTAGTGAAATGCTTGAGCGTACTTCACGACAGACTATGTGGACATCTCTTGCATGTGTAAACATGCAACTTGTTGTAGAACTTGACCCAAGGACAAGTACACACAACTCCCGATCAAGGTGATCTCTAAACCGATAAACTTTTCTTTTAATTAATTAAGGCAGATGGAATAAAAACGTTCAAAGTTCCAGAGTTTGGGAAGCCCCTGAGTCTCAACTTTTCAAATGGATGGCAAAGGGATGTGTAAAAATGGACGTGTAAGAACTGCGGTTTTGTGGTTCTTGTTATCGTCGCTCGCTCTTTAGGTAATGCAAGAAAAATGGTTTGTTATGAATTTATACCTTACTGGATGCTTGAACTGCGGATTTTGCTGGGTATTCCCCAGTGTCCTTTGCTGTCCTCGAGGCTGAAATAAGCCAGCAATGGAGAGATTTAGCAACGCGTTTTGTACAAACGGCAAACGTTGGTACTAAATATTCGCTTTGAAAAACGCCACGAGGAGCTGTTTGACCTTAGTTCGTTTCTTGCCTGTTAGCTGCAGACTGAACGTAACTTGTCAAAAGAAAATAAAAGTTAATAACGACAACGACACTTCAGGGTAAATTAACTTACATTATGTATGGCTTTACAGTGCGTTAACTGAAAGCGGGGCTACCCAGGTAATGAAAACCAATCAGAGGGCAGAGCTGAAACAACAGATTTCAACTTTTTCAGATCCAGCGAATCAAATGTCCGGTACAAAACAATGAAATCGTAACTAGTTTGTTGACCGGTGATGCGTACGTGACTATGGGGTCGGTTACTGTAAATTAGTCTGAATTAACTGGGTGGCCCCGGTTTTAGTGAACGCACTGTAAATCAAGTGTCTATTCAGTCCCATTGCATGGTTAGGCTTTTTTTTCCCATTGCATTGCTATACTTTGTGATTAAGTCGTGGACCAAATTCAGGTAATCCGTTTCGAGTTGCTCTGAGCTTGGTTGGTGCTTTCATTATTGTTCAAGTAACACCATTCAAAATTCAAAAAGTTCTCATAACACACTGAAAGCGGGTATCGCTGACTTTCCTGCGGGTTTTTCCGCCTGGCTCCTCAAGTTCTCCCCTGAATCAATAAGTAGACAGTAGAAGCGCGCTAAATAAAGAGGGACAATGAAAGCGCGTTAAAGTTCGACTGCTTGGGTTTGGTTTAGCTTGAGTACAGCATCCGAAAAAAACCAAAATAACAGTGTGGCAGATCTATGCTAAAGAGTACAAAGACTCGGTGAGCCGGAGCACAATTTCCCCACACCACAGAGTGCCAAGCTCTGGGCAAACCCTCGAACTAGCTGATCACGTTGTTTTTCAGGAGAACACGGCAAACAAGTGTTCCAAAAGTTCAGTTTTCGTGCTATCACTAGTCGCAGTGCGTTGTCGTTGATATTTCTACCGCTCTTTAAGCTCTCTACATTGAGCATACTGGTCCAATTCCTACCAACGCCAATTGCTCGAAATCAGGAAGTTTGCTTCGCTCTGCTCGGATTTTTTTTTCTTTTTTCTAAGCTTAAATCGAACCGCAGTTTAGTATGGCCTACAAACGCTAGAACTTGCAAAATATCTCATTCCAAACCGAGTTTACACTTGCTTGCTTCAAGTTCGTTCCGATTCAGTTTCATAAAGCCTCAGCTCGTAGCCTGCCGGCAGGTTCTCTCCCCAGTCCCTCAGAGAGCCTGGACGCAGGCTACCATGTCCTCTCGACCGAGTTTTCGATGGACCTTGGAGTGCTTTCCTTTTGTCAGAACTCGCCGGCCAGGACCATCAGCATAGAAAATGCAACAATTGGAAGGAACATTTGCATGATAATCCGTCGTATTCTTCTGGCCCCAGTTGTTCAAAAGGTGGATAACGCTATCAATTGGCTAGTGGAATTGGTTTCGCTGTGCCAGTTATCCACTGGATAGTGATTTATCCGATGGATAGAACTATACATCCTTTGAACAATTGGGACCTGGAAGAGCGTGTTAATTTGAATGCTTTGTTGGAGATGGTCCCTCCAAGTGTCCGGTCTGGCCGGGTTTCCCGAAAACGAAGACCCTAAAGACCACGAAACGACTAAGGTACCCAAAACCCTTAATTTGGCCAACCCTAGGCCTAAAAAGCAACTTTAGGTCTAGTTAGGCCTAGGGTTAGCCAAATTGAGGGTTTTGGTTTACCCTTTATTCATTTCCCAGATTTCGTGTTTCCGGGCTCTAAGGGTCTTAAGGCCTTCACTTTCGAGACCGTGATCCGGTCAGTTCTGTCAATGGAAAGCGTTTTTAGTTTCAAGGTGTTTTATATCGTGCAACACATTTGGTGCCCAGTTGAGAAATCTAAATTCTATCCCCGTAAACAACATTGGCCTGGTTTGAGATCAGCGTTTTAAATCAGGGTGTCGTTAGCTAGAAATGCTGTCCCTTAACGTAGTTCAGTTCTTATGTGGAGTGGCACGGTCGCACCAATTCTGCAAGATTTTAGCCTCATATCAGCCTTATTTTTCACTTTGTTTTTTTTTTTGATCGCACGACTGACACAAAGAGTTTCCTTCAGTGATCGAATGGTTGTTTCGAATTTTCGGCTTCTCAAAATGAGTAAAATGAGAAATGTGAACAAGGACTGGCTTTTGAACACAAGAAGTTTGAAGCTCTTTCTGTTCTCTTTTTCGTCTGTGAAATCTCTTTTTCGTCTGTGAAACCACGACGAACAAAGGAACTAAACTATGCCAGAGCTCCGCGTATGGTTACAAGCGGTTAACAAAAAAAGAGTAACCCTGCTCTTTGAGAGGATAACTGAAACTTGAAGTGAGAGCCGAATGAAAAAAGTTAGAAATAATTCTAAGCACATTTTATCTTGAGACTGTCGGTTTTTTTCAATTCCGTGAACTGACCGTGTTTTGATGTAGAGTTTCATTCCCGCCTTCAGGCGTTTCTATCCACGGACGCCAAATTTTTCTGCAATTAACGAGAACACAACCATAAGTGGAAAAAAAGAGACATGCATCAGTGCGCATTAGTCAATAAACCGACGGACATAGCTAGTTCAAGAACATAAATAAAGTTACATTTGTTGTACAATTAAGCTAAGTGGTTTGTACATGGCATCATGGGGTTTCCAACCATCATGGGGTTTCCAACCGTTTGCAAACATGATTTACCTTGGTGAGGACATGAAGAAAAAGCGTGTATAAACTGGTCACTTCTACTGTACCAATGTTCCGTGCTTTTGCCTTACACTTTTAAATTCATTGTTGACACAGTACTTCTTAAAGTCCCTAATTTGCGTGGTTGGAACTTGGTGTCTGGTAGACGCTAAATCTGGTCGCCAGTGCACGCACAAGGCTTATCATTTGTGATACTTAACTTACAACATGATTTTCCTTGAGGCCTTCTAGCTTTTGGTTCCTCTTTTCTCCTTTCTTCTTCTGTGATCCTGTGTCTTGGTGAAAGAAAGGGGAGATGTTATTACAGACTATAATATTCAGAATTAATGAGACGACTTCTGGTCACGAAAATCAGATAATAGCAAATGTTGAGTTGTCATAAGGGCTTACTAGTAAAATACTTGTGAAAATTAACCTCGGTATCGGATGGTTTATCTTCTCCACGCAATGGCACACCAAACCAGTGGTACAGCTAATTGAGCCTCTTGTGTCTCTTCGTGTTCGTGAAAAGCTCTTACGAGACCCAGAACAGAACAAGTCACGAAACGAAAAATGGTCAAACTGGACGCTTTCAAAAGGTCTTCACCATAGATTAACGAGAGGAAGCTTGAAATCAGTCTTCAGCAAAACGAACGTCAAATGTTGTCCGGGCTGTTGTACTGATCGAGATTGCTGACTTTAACACTTTGCATTCACCCGGGGCATTCACGCGGCCAATCGCTCAGCGTTTTTCAAAGGCCACCTTTTGTTATGACGTGGAAGGCTCGTAAACATCAGAAATGATCAAAACAAATTGATTGTTTCTTTTTCTCTGGCAATAAAATTAGAACAATTAACAAGCGTGTGACATGTGGAGCGTCTCAAAGCACGAGGAAAATGACTGAGTTTTGTAAACTAAATGCGTCGTAAACAAGACTTGCGAAAACACATGGTTAAACAGATTGCTCATTGGTCACGAAAAACAATCTTCCAGCGTTCTCTTTGTTTTGTACAATGTTTTGGATGGCTTTTATGCAAATTGAGCATCATTCAACTCAATAACAACTTGTTTTTCTAAAGCCTTCATCCAGCTTCGTTCATCTGTATTTGAGTTCTGACCGATGTTCGAGCTAGAATTTACCAATAGGGAGGGGGTCAGGCACGAACAATTCTCAGGTTATTTTGTTGAACGAATGAAGTATTCCTAATTTTGATTTTTGAGGCAAAGATTTCCATCCTTCTTGATGTCCTAATGAAGTTCATTTGAAATTTTACCCGGGAAAAACATGTCCTGGAACGAAAGAAAATACTTTTGAATCTGCCCTCCCCTAAATAGTATAGATTCTGCACCATTTGTCAGCGCACGATAGAACATGTTGTCTCGTTATTTGTCTCTTTGCTTGCAGACATGAAAGATTCTCTTCCCTTATGGTTAGTGTAATATTTTGTGCTTAATGGTTAGATGTAGGTGTCAGTACTTGACGGTTTAAAAAACATCGATTTCCTGTTCGCCTTGCATTTTAGCGATGTTGCACGTTTTTATTTCCGGAAAATTTTTAAATACTTATAAGCTTAATACCACAAAGTAGAGGAAACCTCTTGGTGCTTTCAAAGATCACCAATGTTATGAGTTTTCAAACAATATAATTTACAGGTGATTCTAGGGTAACATTTTACTTGGTAATGGTTTGAAAAGATATGGAGATAAAACTAGATAAGTAATTCTGGCCTGTAGTACTTTCAACAAATAAGCTCTCGTCCTCTTAGCTTAGTAACAGTATATATAGCTCTCAATCTATAAACTTTTTCGCATAAAACCCGAGAACGTTCTCGGATTAAAGCAGTGGAAAGGTTTCGTAAAGTGATGGAAATAACAATTATTGTAGTAATTCTTCATGAAAAACCGAGCACATTTATTTAAGTCAAGACAATTAGTGCATTTTCAAGGCCTGGAGGACATAATAATTACATTAAGCTACCTTTTGGTCAAGAAAAGCCTTGTCTTGGTGATGTTTGTCACCTTCTTTTATGCCCTTTGCCTGAACCTTTGAACAACTTGAAGTGCTAAATTAATGTAATGTCATAAAAATACAAATGAAATATAGAACTTTCTCTTTCTGTCCAGACTTTGAAAATGTGTTCACATTTACACCTGACTTGCAAATGGGAACTATGTGGGATAAAAACTCTTTGTACAGTAAATGAACTCGTAGAGTTCTTGTTGCCCAAAGATTTCCCATTCACAGTGCTGTGGGAAGTCTCGGGAGATAATACAGACTATTTTATCCCTGATGACAATGAGAAACAAGATATCCATAAACAAGCTGCTTAAAAATGTTATAATTTATCACAAAAATCTCCCTTGAATGCATTGCTTTAGATGGTCTGCACATGAAACACTTAACACATGCAATCTCACCGTTAACACTTGGAAAACATAATAGAAATACACTCTGCAAGAATTTCAACATTTTAAAAATGAATTGAGCTTCATACATTGAAAACATTTAAGTTAATCCCTTAAGTAAGCTAGGGATAATCTAGGTTTGTTTTTGAGTTGAAAGTTTTTTTTCAGTCAATGACTATCGACTGCATACAAGGCAAACATGTAGTACCATTACTTTTCTTTGAATTTGTTGTTGTATTGGATTCAAATCTGTTTTCTTCAATGTTGCACTCTGTCAAAATTTTATACAATCACACGCCACGCAATTAACTACTTTGTGCGCAGATGAACGCAGTTATATGAGTAACACTTCCAGTTTGTTATTTCCACTTCTGGTTATTCTTGGCTTGGATAGGTTGAGGAGGGTAGGGGAGGGTCAGATGTTTTTGTTTGGGTATTTTTGACAGGTCATGCATTAAATCCATTCCAGGTAGTGGGAGGGCTACGACTTTTTTCGCAACAAAATTCTAAAACCCCCCCCCCCCCCCCTCCCCCCCCCTCCCCCCCAATATAAAACGTACTTTCCCTAAGGTTATGGAATGGATATATAGCCCATCTGTCCATACACCCTTCTAAATCCAGGTCGATCAAAGACTTATTTTCTTGGACCGCATTGGACATTAATAGAAGGATAGGAAAGGAAATGAACTTTATTTAGGAGCCCTAATTGGGGACACTGTAAACTGAAATATTAACAATTAATGCAAATCAAGTCAAACGTTGGTTTTTGAGGAGAGGGGAAAACCGGACTACCCAGTGAAAAACCTCTTGGTGCGGAGAAGAGAACCAACAAACTCAAACCACATGTGGTGCCGAGACTGGGAATCGAACCCGGGCCAGACCGCGCCACATTGGTGGGTGGCAAGTGCTCTGATCACTGCGCCATCCCTGCACCCCTAATTGTTCAAGATATTTGTTTTTAACTTAATTTTAATCATTGTTGTGAATTAAATAAATTTTAAGAGACAAAGATCATAATATTTGTTTTACCTTAGCTTCATTTTGTGTTGATAACGACAGTTCTTGAAATACCGAAATGTTTGGTTTTTTAAAAATTGTATCATAATGATTATTCTTTGAATTTTCTAATTTCATTTTTTTTTTATTCAAGTGTTCATTTTCTTGTGTTTGTGTGTTTAGGGGGCTGCAGCTTCTCTTTCAACGGAGGATGAAGTGAATCAGTTGGAAGCTAACACTCACTGTATGTGGAATTAGACATGAATTTAAATCTTTTACTGGCACGACCAACCTCTAGTGCTCCAAATTAGTTTTAAAAATTTGACCACAAAATTACTCTGAGTGAGTTCCTCAACCAATCAATCCTTACTTTTACATGGGAAACGTCTCAGAATTTATAAAACATTGTAAAATGTATAGACTATCTTCCAATCTACACTCAATCTAACTTATAATTTAAAAGTTAAATCTAAGTAGATATATCTTGTAGATACATTAGAATTATTATTCTATCTACAAGTAACAATAATTATTATAATTTAAAAGGTAATGAAGAAATTATTGAACCTCCATGCTTTTCAGTAGTGCAGTGTGTATGAGAATACTAATTATAGCTAAAAGAACCCTCTGCGGCCTGAATGAAATGCACTTAGAGTACTTGCTTGCCACAATTCGATAGGCAGGTTATTCCATAGCACCACACTACTATAATAATGACTGCAGCTGTGCAACCTCAGTATGTTTGTTTTGATGGTGAATTCCCATGAGTCGTGACAAATTAAGCCCCTTATGCTCTTAATGTACATCAATGCTTATAAATTGTTTCTTTTATAATTTTCTTTCATGTTTTTTAATAGTTACTGCAAGAGAGATACCCAAGCTCCTGAAGAGATTTGCACGTTACGATCCTGAAGGCAGAAATGGGGGCATGACATTAAAGCAGTTCCTTAGCATACCAGAAATATCTACAAATCCAGTTATGCCTAAAGTAGCTTCCTACTACATTGAAACAACAACAAGCAAGTTAACGTCCACAGCTTTTATTACTATGTTGTCAAGACTGAGTCCTCGTAACTCACTTGCTGACAAAAAACAGTGTAAGTGATTTTTGTGGCTGCATGTATTAAAAATGGTTTGAACCCAGGGATTGTCATGTTATGTTTAAAGGGGCTAGGTCACGCAATTTTAGGCAATTTCAGCATTGATCAAATGGTCATAGAATTAACTGAAATAACAATTTAAAATAACGGCTCAAAACTATAGAGGAACTCAAACAAAACACAGGAAAGCTAAAGGAGCGACAAGGATGGACAAAACTGGGGAGAATTGAAATGGATTGCATTTGGGTAAATTTGAAAAACGTCGGCCCACCTTTTTTCAAATTTATATCAGTTTATATCAAAATGTCTTTAAACAGCTGGAAAATCATTCTCAATTGTTACGTGGCCGTGATTTTGCAAATGAAAGACTCTTGCTCTGCCAATTTGACGTTTAGAGCTCATAACTAACAAAATTAAACAAAATTACCTAAAACAGCATGACCTAGCCCCTTTAAAGAAGGAGAAATATAAGTGAAAATTTAACAATAATGATGATCTTTATTTTTGTTTAAGTGTCTTTTAAAGTCTTCTAGCACTAGACCACTAATTGGGGACAGTCTGTAAACCGAAATTAACAGTTAATGCAAATGAAGTCAAATGTTCACTTGGTTTTTGAGGAGAGGGGAAAACCGGAGCACCTGGAGAAAAGCGTCTCAGAGAAGCTAGAGTACTAGAGAACCAACAAGCTCAACCCATATATGATGCGCAGAATCTGAGAACTCAGAACCCGGGCCACATTGGTGGGAAGCGAGTGTTCTCAAACTGCGCCAGCCCTGCTCCCCTTAATATTATTGCCTGCATGGTTGCTTTTTTTTGTTAAAAGAGATTGGGATTCATAATTATATGGAAATTGCAAGTTTAAGTCAGGTTATTGATCAGATCTGTCTGCTAATATATTAAATATTAGGTTGTTTCTCTGAGGTAATATCTCTTTTTGCTGTGGCCGGAGACTGTGAGCAGCAACAAGTGTTAACTTCCTCCAGTTCTCAAATATCTGTGGGTGTTTTTTTTAGTGATGAATTATCTTTGAAACAAGTTACTGGGCTCTATATTAAGGACGGTGCCTACTAATTCAAAGGTATTTTTGCCTCGATTTTTGATTGCAGGAAATGCAGATCTTGGCAACTATTATTGAAATCCAAAACGAAAATTGGGCGTAACCACGCATTTTTCTTTTTTTTTTTGTAAAAAACTCTAAAATACAGAGCAATGTATGGCATTCTTTCTCAAATTGAAGGCTTAGCTTAATATAAATTATCTCTAAAGAATCGGTTACGCCAACACGCAGACTGCATGGGTAAGATATGGCGTTACCTTCACTATTATTGAGAGCTTATCACTGTAAACAGGCTAACCTGAATGTTATTTAGGCCTATAATTAGGCTAACTGAATGTTATTTAGGCCTAATTCAGGCTAACCAAATTTTCATTTTACAGACGGTCTGCTCAGTCTGCAGTCTGCGTTTTTCAGTGTCCCCTACTAAGAGAATGCATGGTTACCCCCAATTTTCTTAATGGATAGTTTTAAACCACGTGATGAAAAAATATCCCTGTATTTATTTAGGAAGCATCACCGATAGGAAACCCAATTAAGTATCTTGAGATGCACAGAACATATGTACAATCACAATAGTAGGCACCGTCCTTAAGATAATATTTAATTTGTTTCATTTCACTCTGCACATCTGATTGAACAGTCAATGTTTTAAAAAAGCCATTCACACCTAAAGCATGCAGCCCTAGTTCACGAGTAAAAATAATTGTCCGGCTTTACTGACAGAATTAATTAAAAATAAGTCTCACTCTGAGAAGGGAAAGGTTCCATTATGATTAACTTCCTTGATACATTTCTTGACAGTTGCCTTTCAAGTACTGGACCGTGATAGTGACGGTTACATGTCATACCATGAATTGTTCAGCTTGTTCCGAATGGTTACTGGATCTACTTTGACAGATGATCAAGTTCTTGCGGTGATAACAAGTATTTTAAGCAGGAGTGACTTGCAACAAACCTCAAGATTGACATTTGAAGAGTTCACCAAGGTAAGGTAACTAAGGCGTTACTAAACACAGGAACGGAATGGGATATACCAGAACTGGAATATGCTGGAACAAGGCGGAATGACCCTGGAATAAAGCCGAATGATACTGGAATGAGATGAAATGAGCAGGGGGGAATGACACCAGAATAAGGCAGAATATGCCAAAAGAACACCAGAATAAAGCTGATTAGCCTGGACCGGAATGACAAGGGAACAAAAGTAATTTTTCATCATTCTAGACTGTGAATAAATGAGTATGCAGAATAGAGAGACTGACAAAAAAAAGAAAAAACAGTTTACATTATTAGGGGGAGGAACGAGTCACGATATGTTCTCACAATTTGCAAAGCGGTCCACTCACTTTTTGTTCTGGGGAAAGAAAAGAAAAAATATTCTTCATGTATACCGGTATATATTATCAGCGATCGATCTTTTTTGTGTACTTCTGATTGTTCTTCCTTGTTCAAACAATTAAGGAAACACTGCGTTCAGGTTCGATGGCATTATTGCCAACAATCGGGGAGAGAAAGAGTTTTCCTTTTTGTGTGAATCTATTTCTGTACTTCTCCATCACGTATGGGTTGTGGGAAACAGGCAAGTAGCGACGGTAATTAGTTTGTGGCTCGCTGAACTTGATTGTGATTGGTCATTACACAATTGACCTGTCAGAATGAAATGAAAATGTTCACGGGTCTTAGACTCGCACAGTGAAAGCCACCTTCGGGATTCGTAGAAAAACAAATCAGAATAACATTCTGTTTCCCTGCTACTGTATTAATTGGTTCATGAAAAAACATATTACTTCCACAACAAATAATATTATTCATTTAGTGACAGACAGGTTTTTCTTGAGCCCCGAGAAAGCCACGAAGCTGCGAACACCAATCGCAAAGCGGCGAGAAGAGAAAAATCTCTGGTTACCTTGGACTTCAGAATCTCACTTTCATGCAGTTGCTAGGGTCAGGATCTGACCCTCAGGCTGGGATTGGTTGATACTTTCACAAACACGCAAATCAATATGATTGGTCCGTTTGATTGGTAATACCCAGGCAACGCATGATTGCTAAGTTGCCATTGCTTTCTTTTGTAATCATCAATTTGATGCGTTTGACTGCTGCGTCTGCATGAAGGTGAAATTCAAGTGCAAGGTAAGCAGAGTTTATTTGTCTTCTCGCTGCTTTGCGACTCGTATTCGCTGCTTCGCAGCTTTCTTGTGGCTCAAGACAAACCTCTGGGACCAGGGTAGCGACAGATATAACTGTCAAATTTTTCTCATGCCCAAAGTGCTCCAAATGTTACAAAAGGCAAAAACACATGCAGTTCCCCTAGGGAATTACGTGACACAACAAATGCTGACAGAAACTCCCAAACATCCGTCCACGCTAACTAAAACACCAAATTTTGGCATTTTCAGCTATACTCGGGTTTATTTGGGTATCATTCCACCTCATTCCAGTCTCATTCTGGCTTGTTCCAGTATATTCCGGTACCATTCTTAATTTCGTTTCATTTCGTTGTTATTCCGCCTCACCTTCCGGCATATTCCAGTATATTCTGTTCCGTTCCTGTGTTTAGTAACGCCCAGGTAGCTAATGTTCATGTTATTCAAAGCAAAATGAAAAACCAGAGAACTTAAAAGCCAGAATTATTATGATTCCTGGAATCAAACACACAACGAATCGTTGGGAGCTGAATTTTTTTCACCAGGGCACTTCACTGAGTCTCCTGCTCCCTCTGGCATCACTACAGTATAACACAGCAAGTGAATCTTGGATCTGGTAGTTATGGGATCAGTATGTTCCCACTTACGTGATTTCAATGTGAACAATGCAAAAGAGGAAATAATTATAATAACTTATAATAAACTATTATAATTTAAATAATTAATAACTAATAATAATCATTTTTCTGGATTTTGGCAGCCCGTTCTCATAATGTTGTTTCAAGAAAGCCCTTGAACTTTAATTTTTAAAAACCAGACTTCACAAGTGTTATGCATAGCTCAGTAATGGTCAGGGTGTGGGTTGTAAGTCTACTCATCTCCTTTTCCATCCTTGGTAGCTGTCTTTGTTTTGACTATCTTAACTTTGATCCATTTGGTATTAGGGCAGTGATTAGGACAGATATAGTGCACTTGCAGGACAGTTGACAGATATAGCTACAAGATGTGTTTATCATCCCTTTAATCCTTAAATTATTTTTTTACTAGTTCAAGTTCTATTAAAATTGATTGTTGTGCCAATGTTTTTTTTTTTAATAGATTGTCTCAGATGAAGAAATAGAAGAGCTTTTCACTGTGGAATTACAGCTTCCGTAATCATTAAGCTTGGTTTTGTAGTGGATGCCATGCTATCCAACCCCATATTTCTTGGTGGAAGCACGGGCAATCTTGAAGCTAGACTGAGTGTAAAGATGACATGAATGAACATGACAAGGAGGAAAGCCTTTAGCTCTTTTTTATAAAGCAGAGTCCAGAAATGAGATGAAAAGGCTTTGCTGCTCAACTTATAGTGGTTTGGAAGGATCTCTAACCAGCGATCAGGCTTCATTTTTGTTATGTGAGGGGACGATGAAAAATAGAGGCCCAATTGTAGCGAGCGCCGACATAAGAGCGATGCTCAGTTGGGCCTGATCGCAGGTTAAAGAAACTCTGGTTACTGATTGTGTTTCCACACAGGTTGTCCTTACATGATATCACCGGTTAGGTTAGCTAAGTGCAATTTCATGGGCTCAAAATTGGGGAGACCAACTTCAGACTCTTAAGATATTTACAAAAGTTAATGAGCAGACTCACATCTGTGAATGACTAGAATATCTAGTCTTTTCAGACAATACAATGATTGGATGACTGATTACTGGTAACTCATTGAGTAGAGCATTGAATTGATACCAGACGTCTTTTGGTCAAAGTCAAATGCCCCGTCCCCGTCCCCGTCCCCGTCCCCGTCCCCGTCCCCGTCCCCGTCCCCGTCCCCGTCCCCGTCCCCGTCCCCGTCCCCGTCCCCGTAGAATAGTGAACCGAAATGTCAATTGCTGGTAAAGACCACCATGTTAATTTTTTTGGTAGGCTAGGTATCGGAGAGCCACAGAGCATTTACGCATGCGCTGACGGAATGTTTGAACAAGAGAGAAAAACGCAGTACCTCCAGACACCGGCGCTGGAGCGTCGTACCAAACGAGTCATCCCGGGATTTCGGCCCGTGCGATCGCTTTTGGACGCAGTTGGCCCTTCGCTGCTTTCTGCTACCGACCTTGCCTCCCGGTACGGCATTGAGGGAGGGATATGTCGGCCCCTAAACCATTATGAGACAAATCCCACGCCTTCTCACAGCTTCTCAGACCGCCCTTGTCATTACAATACGGCGTAAGATTTCGATGGCTTATATATTCAAGGGTAAAGTCATTTTATCTGACATATGGTAAGCACTGCAGTCGCAGATTACAAAATGCACGCACGCGCCCCGCTGAAGGTAACATACATACATGCATAAACTTTATTTCATTTCGAATTTCAGAATAACTACAGGAGCTAATGTCTTCGAGACATTACATTTGCAGCTAAAATACATAGCATATACAGATACATACTAAATACATAACACATACTAAATACATAATATATTCATTAAAAAGAAAAGCCGCTGTACAAAATGCGGCCCTGGATTCTCTTTTAAAACCAGTAAACTCATAGGTACGGATAAAATCAGGTAGCGCATTCCGCAACTTAACCGATACGTAAGAAAAAAGAACTAAGACCATAACTGGTTGTTCTAGGTTTATTGAGAGAGAGAATGTAATTTTCTATGATAAAACCTTGTTCAGAAACCCAAAATCTACGTTAACAGCACACACCAGGCCTACTCCTGAGTATCTGACTACAATTTTTTTACTCTGGCCGCGCTTCAGCCATTGGCTGAGGGCCAGTCTCGTGCTTCTCAAGTTTCCTCGCTCATGCCCAAAAAGAATTCTGGATAATTCTGGCATTCCATGACAAGGTAACACTCCCGATTCTCATGTCATCGTTTTTCTCATAAGTGTCGGGCCACCCAGTCCTACCAGCAAAATACCGCATCGATTGAAGTTTATAG
>NC_090871.1:16574686-16577186 GCF_036669935.1 Montipora foliosa
GCGTATACGTATTGTTCTACAAAACAATAGCGTGAATAAATAATTAATTTATTCTGCATGCATAATGAGGTAGGGACCTGTACGGAAATCATTCCAAAAAATGTACATCCAGCACGTAACACTTGCTCAACACGTGCAGGTTTCCTCGAAGTTGTGGAGTTTTGTGGATGTGCAGTGTTATTATACACATCGTGCATGCATTTGGTGAAAAAGATATGTGATCAAGATTTGGAATTTTGCGCGGCGGAATAACAGATAAAACTTGGTTAATCCCTTCTGCTTGACTAAATCATGTATTCTTGTGAAGAGCGACGCCATCTAGAACGCGACTAACTAGGTAAATCGAACAAAATTGCATGAAATGCTTAGAGTAAGACTTCTCAACCTTACAATAGACATTTTCTTTCTTTAGTTATAGTTACGCTTACATCGGTATTACATCTAAAGTAAATAATTTCAATTCTTGTTTCTGAGCCTAAATTTGTTTGGTTATTTCATCCGTTATATTTGTTATTTAAAGTTGCAAAAATATTTTGAGGCATCATATCAATGCTCCTCACAAAGGTGAGGAATTGATAGCGTCAGACTGAAGTATTTTTATGGGCTTTCATGTTTAAGACTTGTTTTTGTAACAAGCAAATGGCATAATATCTAGCCAAAAATAAAATACGTGGAGACTATAATCTTTCTTGTGGTGTCTCCATGTTGCGAGGCAAAGGTAAAAAAAAGGCTTACATGTATCTCTGCTGCATGTCCTCTTGTGTGTTCTGGCCTCCCTTATATGTTATGGTAGGAGTTCGCCAGTCTCATCAGCACCCGTTTCAAATAGGTATCACGAGGCAACCCCCTGTCCCACCAATTATTGTTTTTTTGGAAATCAACCAAGAGTCAATTACATTAAGATGCCTCCCTTAATCTGCCACTACTTTATTGACTCATACCAGAAACCCATAACCCATAAGGGTTGAAACGTGTAACGGCCGCTTGTGCGCTGGGAAACAAGCTTCTCAATATTCCAATTTGCTAAGTACCATATTTGGAACAACAAGAGCGAGGGGTTTCCAAATATGGTACTTAGCACTGAAACGTTCAACCAAACAGTTCGCACTGAATATTCGGAAGCTCTGAACGCGCGTTACACGTTTCAACCCTTATGGGTTTCTGCTCATACTAAACTGTTTTAGGCTAACCTAGGCCTAATGTACGCATTCTTGATAAAAAGACAGTGCTTTTTTTTTATCATCAGTGCATATACGGCCAACACAAACTACCGATGTTACCGATGTGTACTTTGATGCAGCTGACATTAATGTACATATTGATGCCTGCATAGAAGTTTACCTATGTGGATGAATACCCGTTGTAGTACCTAGTAGATGCTTTCCTGCGTAGAAGATTATATACATGCATAGAAGTTTACCTATGTGGATGAATACACAGAATAATGAATTTGATTATGCCCGCGCGGTTATTTACAAAGAAATGAGACAATCGTTCATGAAAATAGAGATGTTGTTATTGAAATGGCAATTAAAAGACTCAGTAGAAAAGAATACGATTGAAGCCCACGAAAATAGTTATGGAAACGCAGGTGCCCACGTGCGCAATGATTTTAACGGAAAAGGAAGTAAATTTAAAATAAAGTTCCTACCAATAAAATATTAGTGAAGAAATTGAAGTTGCTGCGAAAAGTACAAAATGAAATTACAGTGAATTAGCAGGAATAGATCGGAAGATTTCGAGAATAAAAGAGAATTTCAAGATAATTTAAATTCGCAGTTAATCAACAGTTTAAGCAAAGACGACCGCTACGGCAACGAAAACGCTATCGCACGTATTTCGCGATTCTTCCGTCTTGTTCACCTTTTACAATACAGGCGAACTATCCTGTAACTTGATGAATACGAACAGTTTTGAAGTCGAAATAGAAAATGAATGGTTCATATCCTCACGTTGTCGTCAAAACCTAAAATATGGTGATTTCACGTTGTTGTTTTGTGGAGTACGGCAAAGAAATGAACGGAAATTCGTGCTGCACGTGCAGCACGTGTATTTTTCCTTTCTTAACCAATAATATCCTTGCTTTGTGGCGTTGCCGTAGCCGTAACCGTCGTCTTCGCTGAAACTCCCTATTGAAGAAGATATGGCCGTTTTTTCGTTTTGAAATAATCAAATTCTACGAAGACAGGAAGTACAAGAATCAAATACGAACTTCAAACGAGGGCTTAATAATGAAACACATGCATGAATTCGAGGAAACATTATTGAAATGTTATTGAAATATTATTGAAAATGCAATTAGAAAGAAACGAATACATATTGATTACAGACAGAATTACGGGCGATTTTGAAAAAGAAAAAAAAGAGAGAGCCGAATTTTGAGTCTTTGAGGATACACTCAATGCGCGAATGGGTGCGATGGAAATTCATTTTGTTTTGATGTGCACATAAAAAAGAAAAGCAACAACAACAAAACGAATTTAAAAAAAAAACCAAACCA
>NC_090871.1:16584686-16587186 GCF_036669935.1 Montipora foliosa
GTGTAACCGCGCCTATATCAGTTTTTATCACGGTTACCTGGTCACGCAGCGGGACAGGTAAAATCACGAAATAGCTTTGCTGTTAGGAAAAACTTTGTTGCTTTTATTAACAACGACATTCGTATTTAGTATAATTAATAGAATATCACTTAACTGTTAACTTTTCTTTTATCAGTACTACTAATTTTTTGGCCAAATATCAGTTAACTACTATTTTTTTGGCCAATTGTCAGTTAACTGTTAACCCCATTAGCACCCTCTTCTTTGGATGTCACTTCTCTTTTTACAAACGTGCCGCTTGATGAAACAATACAGATTTGTCTAGACAGATTGTACTCTCTCCCTGATCCTCCGCAATTACCTCGTTCTGTTTTGAAAGATCTTTTGCAGTTTGCCACAAAGAAGAGTCATTTTATATTTGATGGCCAATACTACGATCAGATTGATGGTGTAGCCATGGGTTCACCTTTAGGCCCCGTTTTGGCTAATATTTTCATGTGCCACTTTGAAGAAAAATGGTTGACGAAGAGCAGATTCTGTCCTTCACTTTGGTTCAGATATGTAGATGACACCTTCACCATGTTTGACAGCAAGGACAATGCTAATGAGTTTTTAAGTTTTCTAAATAGTCGACACGATAGCATTAAATTTACTCTTAAATTCGAAGAAGACAATAAGATTCCATTTTTAGTCATCCTTCTCAAACGCTGCCCTGACAACACTTCCTCTACATCTGTCTACCGGAAGAAGACATTCACAGGCCTTTACACCAAGTGGGATTCATTCACACCTCGCAAGTACAAAATCAACCTCATCCGCACTCTCACCTATCGATGCTTCCGAATTTGCTCCTCGCCATCTTTATTACAGGCCGCTATTAAAGATCTGAGAAAGCTCCTGTTGCAAAATGGTTACCCTCAAGGCGTTATCACGTTCAACATTAACGATGTATTGAACAAAAATAAAAACAAATCAAATAACCCTGTTCAAGCTACAGTCCCCAAAAAAGATATCTTAATCGTGTTACCCTACTTAGGTCTTCACAGTAACCAAGTCACGAAACGTCTGAAATCCTGCGTATACAATTTCTACTCTTTCGTCAATCTCAAGATCATATTCCAAAACACACGCCGCATCAACTCCTTTTTTCCATACAAAGATCGCTTGAACCGATCTCAGAGGTCCAAGGTCGTCTATAAAGCTATCTGCTGGAACTGCGATGAATTCTACATTGGCAAAACAAAACGAAGACTCCACGACAGAAAAACAGAACATTTCAAGGCCCTAGCTAAAAGTGACCATTCATCAGCCATTGCTGATCATGTGAAAACCACTGGCCACGACATTAAATGGGATCACTTTGACATTTTAGCGTCCGGAAAAACTGACTTTCACTGCAAAATTAAAGAGACTTTGTTCATTCAAGAGCTAAAGCCTTCCCTTAATGTCAATGTTAGTAGTGAGAAGTTATTGCTGTTTTAGCTATTACTTTTCATTATGTTTAGACACGTACTGCTACAGATCATTTTTCTCAGTCTAGGTTCCAGACCCCTATTGTTTACGATATATATATATAGTTTTTAAAAATTGTAACGGTCACTTTTGAAAATGTGTGTTGACTAACATACGAAACGTCAAGTTTTATAAAAATGCGTTGGAATACAATGTTTATCACCGCTGTTTGTGTTATTTACTTTCAGCACGGTTTGACAACCGTTTCAAGTACGGTTCTTGGGTAGGTAGTAAAACTACAGAACAAAACGTTGATAAAGCAACGTTTTTTCCTGTCTGCAGAAGCTTTCAAAATTAAACCGGAAGTGGTCTGATATTTGGTCACGTGACATATTTCAAGTAAAACAAAAATCTTAAGTTATCTGTAAGTGAGGATGTAACCTATCACCAAGTTTTGTCCAAACTGTGTGAACCATTTTCAAGATTGACTACCCCCTCACTTTTTGACTACGGATTAGACAACTCAGTCCTTAATATACCTGAGAGCTACAATTGTAGGTTTATGACGGAGGTGACGGAGAGTAGAGAACACCCACTGGCATTCCTGGTGGTGTTGCCTATGTTACAGCCTATTCACCTTATTTCAAAATGGCCGCCGTTTTAGTATTCTTTTGTTTACTTGCAAATTGGCCCTTTTGGCCTCGCTTTCAAACGTAAAATTCAAAGGAATATTTAACCTTGAACGAGGCCAAAAGGGCCAATTTGCAATCAAACAACAGTATACTAAAATTGCGGCCATTTTGGAATTAGGTGTATACTGTATAACCAAAGGTCAGGCGCTGTGCACCCCACCAAACCACCGAAAAGAACTAAAAGAAGCCAGGACTTCTTTACCACCAAATATCATATATTATTAGAATCGAACATTATTAGTTCGTAATATTGGACTGTTATTAGTGTTTGAGAGTAAAAATTAGTGATAATTTTGAATGACGTTTCGATGATTCGTTCAGTCATCATTTTCAAATTCGTAAAAACTAAAAACTAA
>NC_090871.1:16589686-16604686 GCF_036669935.1 Montipora foliosa
GTACATATGAAGATACAGTAAGTGGATGTTGACGTACTGTAAAATAGTAAACTGAAATGCAATATGTTTCTTCCCGGATACTTAGACCGTTGGCATCAATTGTCCTGCCTTTTTAAAGTTAAAAAAGCTTCCCCGGCCTTACGGATTGAGTCTCTGCCGTGAGGCTAGAGAGGCTTTTTTAATTTCAAAAGGCAGGACAATTGATCCCAACGGTCTGAACATCCGCGAAGAAACATATTAGATTTTAGTCTATTATTTAGTCTCTTCTGTTATTTTTCCGTTACCGATTTAGTATTTGAATTCAAATTAGTTGTAACTACTACATTTTATCACAATTTTTTCACCATAATACGTCAACATCCATTTACTATATACGCGAAGAAACGTATTCAGTAGATTTCAGTTTATTATTTTAAGTGATTTCCGTTATTTTCCCGTGACTCTTAGTATTTGAATTCAAATTCGTTGTAACTGCCATGTTTTATCACATTTTTCCCAGTATTACGTCAGCATTCATTTACTATATATATATGTACATAGAAGCAATCCATTGTATAAAACTCTCATTGCACCTGAAGAAGGCTGGTTTGGTAGCCAAAATATAGTGCACTACTAAATCAGACTAAGCCAGTTGATCCAACATACACCGACAGGAATTGTCCACAGTTGCTTGCTTGAAAACACTCTTCAAGAAACTCGTTAAAAAAATTCAACGCAAGGCACGTAGACCGAAGTTTTTCGTGAGGAAAATTCGAGCGATAAAGCTACCTCAGAAGAAATTATTACTTTCGCCGAGAGCATAAATCAGCAGTTAGCGGCCTTACTGGTTCCGAACGCGTTGTGGTAAAAAAATTTTTGAAGATAGCGCATGCAGGAATATGCATGCCTAGCTAGTGCCAGTCCTCATCCGAGTAAAAGCGCGGGTTTTCAACGAAAAAAGCCTACTATTCAGAAAAGCTAAATATTTTGAACAAGAGCCGATACAACGTAGATGTAATTTTACCACTAAAATCAAATCTACGTTGTATCGACTCTTGCTCAAAACATTTAGCTTGTGAACTTGTAATTACGCCAATCAGATCAAGCCACTGATCCTTGAACGTACACCGACAGGAAGATTGCCCACGGTTGCTTGCTTAAAAAAAGAATGGTCCCAACGATGGGAAAGAAAAAACTCACCCGCATCATGCTATGCTATATGAGATACTCGGATTTTCTATCGGCGGTGCTTATTAAACAGGGATATTTTCGCGCGGTTCAAAACTATGCGGAGAAAGCAGAACTTAGCAAGTGCTCCTGGTATCCAAAAAGAAAATTGGGGGTAACCATGCTTTTTTCAGAAATAATTAAGCTTCAATTTGGAAAAGGACGCCATACATTGCTTTGTATTTTAAAGCTTTTTACAAACATTGTTGACTAATTACTGGGTTGCCAAACCCAGTCGGAATCTGCGTTCATTTTTCCGTTTTTTTATTATTTTTTTTCCGTGCCATAAAAAGGCCTTTCCTGTCCCTCCCCTGCTAAGTAGTGTCATGGTGTGTAAAGTATTCTGCACATATGTTTGGTAAATTTGAGGGGGTACTTACCAATGCATATATTTTATCCAGTGGTCACAGTAGAATATTTAACTTCACCTGCAATGGCGTCGAAAGTCACCTTTTTTCGGGAGTCTTGAAAACAAAGACCTCTAAGACGCTAAGACTCGAGAACGAGGAAAGTAACCCAAAACCCTCTATTTGGCTAACCTTAGGCCTAAAAACCATCTTTGGGCCTAGTTAGGTATAAAGGCAGAAAAAATGAGCGGCGGCCAAAAACGAGCAGCAAAAAAACAGTAGCTGAAAAAAGTACAGCCGAATCAAAATGAGCGGCGAAAAAAAAAATAGCCGCGAACAACATCAAGATTAAAAAAAGTGAGAGGAGACACTTGTCTCTTACGAAAAAGGAGAGAAGAAATAGATGTCCCTTTAAAAGCACCGTAGATTTGCAATAATTTGCAAGTCTGTTTTTGTGTAACAAGTACCACAGGCAACCCAGTTTACGCTCATCGATCGTCTAGTAAAGGAAAGAAGATTTTGTCATGCAAGGAAACAAGCGAAACGTTTATCCATGGGAAACAAACATGTTCAACGATCAGCCGGTGCGTTGTTATTTAAGTTCTCATGTCACGTATCGACCTCAAATCATCAAATCAAACTGTATTAACATGTGCAGGTATTTTATTTTGTTCTTTGATTTCGTTTTTCTTTCAAATGTTGAACAACGTGATTCCTAAATGGGACAGGACATTACAAAGTAATTAAAGGTGTGAACGTGAAGGGCCTCTGTTGGCGCGACATGTGGGTGACCCTCAAATGGTCTTAATGACCCCCACTTGAAAAAATTAACTGGAACGCTGCAGTGCCTTCTGTTTTTGTGTAACATGTACCACAGGTAACCCAGTGTACGCTTTATGGAAAGTCTTGTTATCTTCGAAAAATGCGTGGTTACCCCAATTTTCTTTTTGGATTTCAATAACACTTGTTAAGATCTGCTTTTCCCGCATATTCAGTAAACCGCGCAAAAATACCTTTTAATTAGTAGGCACCGTTCTTAATTTCTTTCATTCAAAATGTCTTGCTGTGAAAAAGAAGATGAACTTAATGTCAGCCTCCAAGCCAGTGTTCTCCGTCGATTCCCATTTATTTTCTTCAATCTTTCTGGGTTTAGTATTTTACTAGTAACTACATGTCTTCTCAGGGGTCTATTTACCGAAGACATCTACCATTGCACTGTAATGATTTACGGTACCAAAACAATATCGTGTACTATTAGACCTACACAATTCGTCCTGGAAAACAAACCGCAGCTCAGTTGACAGTTACGAAATAAAGCAACTGTGTCAAGTTATTGCACTAGCATCCATAAGCAATGCTTATTACTTATTATTTTTAGTGAGAGAATACCTCTCAAAAAGCACTTCTACTGAAAATATTTTCGGGAAGTATGGCGATCAGAATCAAGCTTAACGACCGTAAACGAAATTTGTAAATTTCATCTGAACCCTTGCAATCAAAACTATGCAAATTCCGGCGAAATTTGAAGGGACATGAGGAAATTTACAATACCCAATTTTCAGACGTTGCGCCTTATGCAATAATCTAATTTTTCGTTGAGTGAATGATATCAATAAAAGGACTTAAAATATTTTTAAACTTTTTGAAATTTGCCGCTTTGTAGCGGAAATATAGAGGTTTGAATTCGGCCAAAATCCCATACATTCACTGTAAGTTAAGCCGCGTTAAACAGTTATCAGGGAGCTTTGGCAATGACGACGGGAACGGCAACGAGAACGTCATGTAAAAACATAAATTCACGTTATTGCGATCACTTCGCGACTATTCTAAGCCTTTTAATATGACAAAGATGTTTCAGTCCCTCAGGAATGAAACCGTTACGAGCGGTGCTTAATTTTGGGGAGAAAAATGAAAATTTATCTCCAGGTGCTGACGTTCTCCATAACACTTCAAACTTGGTAATTTCACGTTGTTGCTTTGCTGACGACGGCAAAGAAATGGACAAAAATGAAAAACACACGTGCAGGGCGTGCAAAGCTATTGTTTTTGCCCACTAAATATGCAAATTTGTGGCGTTGTCGTTGCCGTCGCCGTTGTCGTTGCTAAAGCTCCCTAGTCTAAGCACCCACTTTAATACGGTTAGCTTTGATTAACTGTGTGACTCGCATGGCTCCCAGCCATGACTCGTGTGGCTCGCTGGCTTGCACATTGTCCTCACTCCCAAACCAATATGGCGTCAGAAACCGTGAACAGGTCTATTCATCCATGAAATAGCTCACAGGAGCCTTTGTTTTTTGCTTACCTTTTCGGTTTGATTTTTCTCTTTCTTGAGCTTTTTCGTTCATTGGTCGGCTGTGCAGCCAGACCGCCAGATGATTGATGGAGTGGCTGCCTAACATTGACCGTAAGAGGGAAAATGGGGGGACAAATGGAGAGTATTTGCATCGCATTTCAGTGAGACGGCAAGCCGACGGCAGCCTCTGAGAAGTTGTTCGAAAGCTACAAACAAAAGACAACAAAATGAGCCAAAATCAAACTGGTTTCTTCGCTGTTTAACAGAACGCAAATTTCAGCCTCACGTTTGACCTTTCCCGAAAGGACGATGGTAGTTCTCAGATGTTAACGAAGTTGATTTTGTGAGAACTCAGTTATACATAATTCAACTCGCGATCGTTACTTATTTATGAAAGTAAACAAAAAAAAAACAAAAAGAATTTTGTACTTGACAGACATCTGACCTGCATTGTGTCTTTTCTAAATTAATCCAGGTCAAAACAAATTTGCAACATGCAAACGAGAGTGGTCGAAGATAGGTTGCTTTAACGACAAGACAAAACCATCACGCGCACTTCCGGAAATGCTTCTAAACGACAGAGACAGATCCAGTAAATACCACCAGCTAGGCTACCAACTCAATTGGCAAAAGTGGAACCAGTCCCAACACAGGTGAAACAAAATGGTCACGCAACGAGGTCCAGTGGTTAGAGCGCTTGTTTTGATATTCGGAGATCCCGAGTCCAAGACCCGTTTTAACCACTCGTTGAATTTGATCCTGCCAGGCCCTGGTTCAATTTCTAGGCTGCACTTCGTAAATAGACAACTGGTATGCCTCCGTCCAGTTGGGAATGTCTAAGTTCTTGTTCTGTTCTGTTGTATAATTGATCTGTTGCACTATCCCTACAAAGTCCCCTTGGGTAGTGCGCAATTAATAGCCCACTTTCGATATATTAAAATTCATTCCTAAACAGAAGGCATCATCTCCAGGTTCTGGGGAATAAACTCATACAAACCCTTATATTTATTCCCCAGAGCCTCGAGATGATATCTTTTGTTTAGGAACGAATTTTAATACATCGAAAGTGGGTGGGTTATTATGCATGTGTGTATCATGGCTCACCTTTTGAGATCATGGTTTGCTGCACAATTCAGACGTCTCATTAATACGAGCACAGCTAGGTCACCGCGGCTCGTTTATGTACGAGGAATGGAATGTAGGAATGGAAAGGTACTTAATTTAAGTGTCTAGTCGTTCTAGCGCTAGAGCACTAATTGGGGACACTGTAAACTGAATTGACAATTAACGCAAATCAAGGCAAATGTTGGTTATCGAGGAGAGGGAAAAATCGGGGTACCCGGAGAAAAACCTTCGCAAAAGATTCAAAATTGTCCCAATGTAATAATGTTCGAATTGGCTTGTGGTTAGTGTTAAGTTGTGAGGTGCGTTTTGTGACGTCTACGTTAAGTATCATTAATCGTTTTTATAATGAAAATATTACCAACCATCGTGTAATAATCACTAATCCAAATTTCCTAGTATTTCCAACGAACAAAAATTCAGTTTAATGAAAAGCTCCCTTCTAGAGTCTTTTGTATGATTTTTTTTTTCAAAAGGAGATAATTCCTACCAGAAAAATCTTGTTGGGTTTTGAACCATGGACCTCCTGCGATCGGGAATTAAGTCCCTTCCTATTCCGATCCCTTTCCGTCCAGAAACCTGGTAATGTCGCAAACCCTTCGATGGCTGACAAGTGACAAATGACTGTGACAACATACTGCCAACTAAAACTAACTTTTGTCTATCCACTTATTTCTTTAATTGTCCGTTTTTCATCAGTCTTGCCTGTCGATCGATGTGCTGAAAAAGCTCGTCAGAAAGGGTACAGAGTTTTCGGCTTGCAATTTTATGGAGAGTGTTGGAGCGGACCTTCCGCGGAGGTCAACTACTTGCGTGACGGGAAGTCTGATAATTGTATCATGAACCTTGAGCTTCCAACTGCTTGCGTTAAAGATGAGCCAAAGGAATGCGTGGGCCAAGAGTTCACGAACTACATTTACATGCTGCCAAGTAAGGAAATCACAATAGATACGTGAAGTCGTCTAATTTTTTCTGTAGCTTTCCATAGACCCTTTGCATAAATGGCGCCCAAACTTGATACATCCTTAGCCTCACATTCGTTTCATGAGAAAAATCCTTTGTCTTGAAACATAAACACGAGGCTAAGGATGTAGCAAGTATTGTTATTCAAATTTGGGCGCCATTTATGCAAAGGGTCTATAGTAAAGAGGTTGCTACTTCTTTTAGTAGTAGGATTTCGGACACCCTGCTAGCAGAGCCTTTCTTTTGGTTGCTCGATTTTGGCGTTCTCGAGAAAGGCTCTGCTTGAATCGAGTAAGATCTTTATGAATATGCGCTGCATGTTGCCAGGATACAGTCTCGAACCCAAGCCTAATATGCCAGATCTCGCCGCCATCTTGGTTTTTCATGGTACAGCGGGCTCAATTATAACCATCGGTTTTGTCACTAAGCGGACGCTCGCACTGGAAAAACCGGTTTCACGAGAGAAAACAAGATTGACTAGTCCAGAAGTTCGGGCTGCGGCGGCTTCAAAGAGTTGACGCGATTCGGGCAGAGCCTACTTTTCTCCTCCTCAGTAAAGAAAAAGACAAAAGGAGGCTCTGCTCGCAGGGTGGATTTCGGATAATCTTCTACTCAATCGTGTACCTTTACCGCTTTGTGGTTTTCGGCGCTCTGCTTCATTACTCACTTGAAATAAAAGTTTGGAAGCGTTAGCATAAACTGGATATCGGTTTACACCAATACACCAGCCATCAGATCTTGTAATGACTTTCTTAGGGAAGTGAGTCAGTGCGCATTGATAATGTCTCGTTTCCATATACTTGAGGTGGCTCAACATTTTATTACCAAACAGTTTTGTTATGGTTCCACATGGGACAACAATTAATGCTCAACAAAAATGTGCTCAACATTGTTCCGTAAGTGGTTACCACAACAACAGGAGAGCCATCTCAAAATATCTTACATTTTTCACTTTAATTAAAAAAAGAGCTCAGTAACAACCATTTTGTATTGTTGAAAAAGCAAATGCAAGTTAAGATGGATTCAGAGCTACCTTCATTTATGGCTCTCAATCGTCTTCATAGAACAGTTGTCAACTTTGCGGAGAGTCCCCCCCCCCCCCCCCCCCCCCTCCCCAGTATCATAAACAAAAAATGCTGACAAAACGGCTTCCTCGGATTGCGTAACCAAATTTAGGGTTTTACACTGCATACTGTAACGATCTGTTCCTATTCTGCAGCTTTGGAATTCAAATGCAGTTTTGACAATGCTACTGACCTCTGTGGATTCACCCAAGCGACTGGAGACGATTTTGATTGGACAATAAATTCAGGGACCACAAAATCAACTCGAACTGGACCAGATGACGATCATACTGGCGGTGGTGAGTGCCGATGGAAGATATAATCCTCAGACCTTAATACACAAAACAACGTCGAAAGTGAAATGCCAGTACATTGCAATTGGTTTAAAAGAAACTACACTAGGTCCATGCGACCCGTCCCTAGGCGATACAATACACGCCTCTTACCGCACTTTGCATCTAACTTCCTCCCATTGAATTGTACTCACTCAAGGCGCTAAAAAGATGGACTGCTTTTCTCTTTTCTTAAGGTCGTAAAACACCGAAGCTACCTAATTTTATCTGGAAATTAGTGGTATAAATGGCTTATGTTGCTCTTAGCCAATCAGAAGGCTTGATTTAGTACCACGAGACACAAATGAAGCAATCAGGGCACGATCCAGCTCATTAAGCGTCCGCCATATTTTTTTGGCTGAAAAGCGTTCGGAATTACTGAGACTAAAGGAAGATTGACGACGGGAGTATAAGACAACCTTTGTTGCCAGCTAAGCCATAGATTAGAGAAGAGACAATAAACCAGAGGAGGTAATTTAATGAAGCGAAAATGTAATGAAATGACCCCTTTTGAAAACACCTCAAAAATAATTAAAATGACCTTTAATATCGCCAACATTAACCTAGTTACAAGTGGTACGTTAATGTAAGGAATGCCAACTCTTCCAGCCTTGGACAGCAGTAAACTTCGACATCATTTGAAGTTTTGTCTTGCTTCTAACCCAAACACACAATTCAGCGTTCGTTTAGTTTGTAATATAACCTGTCATACAACAAAAAAATCTCGTCAAATTAAAGTTTATTGAGAAACCCTAATTTTACAAGTGGGAACATGGGAGGGGTCCGAGCGACAAACCCTTCCCACGAAAAATCGGTAGGTCCGTTGACGTTTCCGATCATACTCTCGCTAGCTCGCGCTCATGAAAGTCTGGGTTGGCACCTTCGCAATAGGTAACGCTCACGAACTCGGCGACGTTCGGCGGATTCTGCTTCTCGCTGCGAGCGAACATGCTCGGCATCCAGGCGTAGTTGCTCGGCTACTTGCTTTCCGGTAGTAGTTGCTGTGTGGTCTGGTCTCAGATATTGAAACCCGGCGAGGGTTTTGGGATGGTCTGCAAGGTACCCGAATGGATAGAATTTGGCCGTGTTGGAGTCCATGACCCGTTTGTTGAAGACCAGCTGGTAGCGTTTGATTTGGTTAACAGTTTCCAGCTGGTGGTCTTTGTCCCGCGTGATGAAATGTGGGTTGAACACGGGTATCTACCACAGTCCATTGAGCGGGTCCTGTAATTCTTGTAGAATTCTTGAGAATGTCATAGTTGAGCTGTCGTCGGCCCCGCTTGTTGAGGGTGAACCCATGCACTTTGCAGCAAACTTTTCCTTTGTGGGTCCGATACCGATGGTTCTTTGGACCTCCTAACACAAAATCCACAATATAATCTTCTGGGTCCTCCAGTTCATCGGTCATGTCCCCTATAAAATACCGAGCGGAATCTCGGGTTGCCCTGGCCAGCACTTGTAAATGATAGAATCCATGTCAAGTGGAGTGCATTGTCCCCCACCATCTCCAGTTAACTGTACAGTTTCAGGAGAGCCCAGAAGGTGGTAAAGGCCACGATAAAGCTGTTAGTACGATTGCTCTTAGGTGCTGTTTCATCGGTGTAAATTTAGGTGACATCTATGAGTGGGGACGGGTCATTCCGAGGGCGTATGATGACGTCATCGAATCCAAGATGGCGGACGGAAAGAAAGGCAAATTGGAAATGAAAGTTAATGATAGGAATGAGACCACTAACAAGGTATTGTCAAGTATAAGTGACGTCGTCGACACCGGAAGTAACGATAACATGGAGAGAATTAGGAAGAGCGTAGAGGCAAAGTCAAAGTGTGTATCACCCCAACTTGATCCAAGTATGACGTCATAAGTGACGCAATGTTTCTCAGAATGAGAAAACAAGCAAAACGGTTTTTTATTGACAAACCCTACTGTAAGAAGTGGGAAGCTGTGGGGGTCCAAGTGACGGCTTCAGCCTTTTGACTCGTTAAGAGCTATATATATAAACCAGGTATATTACTATGGACATAAAGAAGGGCACGAAATTCTTACTCTTGTGATCTGCCTTCGCTTGTGTAAAGCGATAGCTTTCTTTTCGAGGGCCATGTGTTAGAACATTGAAAATGGTTTAGATGTTACCCTCGTAAAAATAAGGAACAACCAAAGACTCGGACGATTTCCTATTTCGTTTTCGTTCGTTTATTTCAGTGTGATTAAAAAGAAAGCGACCAGTATTACTGTAATATGACCCTTAAGGTGCTAGAATTGCTTAGAATAGAAGTAGTGATTGCCATTGCGATCTATTAAAAAGGAATACATGTGCTTGATGCAAATTATAATCATTATCGCCTGTGATTTTTGAATAATTAATTTGTTAAGTCGACTATTCTGTAGTTCAATTTTCTTTTTTTTTCTTATCATCACATTTTGGCTTAATGTTCATTTAACCGTCTTGTTTACCATCGATAGGTTTCTATATCTAAATAGAGACTACTTCTCCCCGCAAACTCGGGGATAAGGCTCGAATTTCACGCTGGGTACAGCTCACGGGAAACTCCTGCTTGAGGTTTTTCTATAACATGTATGGAGAGAGCATGGGAACCCTCAAAGTTGAACTGGATCGTAAAGTGATTTTCGAGAAGTCAGGAGATCAAGGGCCTTCTTGGAAAATGAGTGAACAGCGACTACAAGGCTCTGGGCGGAAGGAAGTGAGTAATGCTGGTATTATAGTGGTACTGAGCTGCTAACTTTACTGCCTCACTTAAATAGACGGTTAATTACTGTGTCAGTGCAGTTGTACTGAAAAGGAAATGATTTAGTCCACCAGTAAGACAATAACCTTTCCACTGAGAAAGACAGTGGGCGTAGGCTTTATTAGGTGATAGTATTATGCGAGACAGATCGGCGCGAGAAATGCCGCCTCCTCGAGAAACAAGCGGTTTCGGTGGATCTTGGGTGGACCGCGCACTACTCGAGAGCAAAAATAGCAGTAACCACGGGGAGTTTGTACCCAGAGGTCTTGGGCTCTTTGGTCAGCAGGTGATCTCCACAATTTGGTAGGATCTGAATAGAAGATTAATTAGAATATTTCTTTTCAGTCGCTAAAGCGCGCCATGAAACCATTTCTAGGTTGTCGTCGGTTTCCTATTTTCTGTTTATTGAAGTCTTTTCTAATTTATTGTATTTTTATCGCAAATAAGCGAAATGCTGTTGTTACAACAGTGAAAAACAATACGGCTTTGTTTTATTACAGCTCGCTTTCGAGGGAATTAGAGGACAGAGTTACAGAGGAGATGCCGCGATTGATGATATCAAGATATACGACTGCTAAATATGCGCATGGGTACGGAAATCAGTTTATGACGCAACATTGTAAAACGTGAAATAAACTAAGGGATCTCGCACACCACCATGTCTCCTTTTGTGAATTTTCGTTTTAATTCCTTGGATTCCGCCCCACCCACCAAATAGCGAACATCAATATGAGAGTACATGTATGGAGGGGGGGAGGGGGGGGGGGGGGAAAGAGAGTGAACCCCGCATATTTGGCCCTATTCCATGATAATTATTTGAAATGTATTATTAGTTCCGTATTATACTGCGTGGTTATTTCAAAGACGACACCTTATTGGTCATTTGGTGCGAAACTGGACTGTACTGTCATGGTAACAACAAATGGAGGGTGCAATCTAAAAGTAGATTTCAATGGGCCATTTCCGAGTTGCTGTTTGTCTCGGTTTCGAAGTGAGTCTCGGTGTTCAACTATTGTGAGGGAAATGAGTTAAATTTGCATAAGAATACGCAACTAATTTCCGTTTGCTTGATAAAAATGTCTCTTTTATTTTACCGCCGCTAAAAATATACACGCTATTAAAGCGCTGTGCAGTGGTAAAAAAATATCTTAACGACATCGACACTTTACATGAAGTTGTTTTAATATAAATATCGTAAGTCAAAACTATCAACTCGCTGTACAAGATTGCGACTTTAGGAATCACGTTGTTTAACATTCGAAAGAAAAACGAAAATCAAAGAACAAAATACATGTACAAAATACCTGCACAAGTTAATACAGTTTGATTTGATGATTTGAGGTCGATACGTGACATGAGAACTTAAAAATAACAACATACCGGCTGATCGCTGAACATGTTTGTTTCCCATGGATAAACGTTTCGCTTGTTTCTTGCATGACAAAATCTTCTTTCCTTTACTAGACGATCGATGAGCGTAAACTGGGTTGCCTGTGGTACTTGTTACACAAAAACAGAAGGCACTGAGTTGGGTGGTATTGAACTGCAGCGTTCCAGTAATTTTTTTTTAAAGTGGGGGTAGGGGGATGACCATTTGAGGGGTCACCCAGATGTCATGCCAGCAATGGTCCTTTGACTCACACGTTCATACGTTGAATTATTTTGTAATGTGGTGTCCCGTTTTGAGGTCTTTTACTTTTTTAAGCTTTGGTAATAAATTCAGTTCAAAGATAACAAAACACGCTCTTGAGTGAAACTCACTCGTTTCTTCTTTAAAGGGGCTATGTCATGCAAAATGATATAATTCCATGATTTGGGGTGAAGGGATGGCGCTGTGATGAGATTCAACTCCCACCAATGTGGCTCGAGTTCAATTCCCAGACTCGGCGTCACATGTGGGTTGAGTTTGTTGGTTCTCTACTCTGCACCGAGAGGTTTTTTCCGGGTACTCCGGTTTTCCCATGTTCTGAACATTTGCCTTGATTTGGGTTAATTGCTAATTTCAGTTTATAGTGTCCCCAATTAGTGCTCCGGCGCTAGAACGATTAGACACTTAATTTTTTTCCAAAATGCCCAAAAAGTAGAATGAGTCATCAGCCATGCCTTCCACCTCTGTGACCCAGGTATGTGGGCTGAGTTACAGTCGAACTCAACCTGACTCCGAGGGTTTTTCTCCGGGTACTCCGGTTCTCCTCCCTCCTCAAAATCGACTCCCAGTCAATTACATCTGGCTGGGTTTGCGGTGCTCCGAGATCACACATGGATCGTATGGCGGCAGCCGTGGGCGCCTTCACATGCATTCGGTCCGATCCCGTTGAGCCGGTTGATCTTGAAAAGTCCTCGTAGGGAGCGGTCAACTAAGCGCACATTTACATTACATTTAATGAAACATTGCAATAACCACTTAAAACTGTTGAACAACATAAAAGAAATACTGCAAAAGGAAAGAGCAGCATGGATGGACATAAATGTACAAAATTGAAACGGATTACATTTGGGTAATCTTGAAAAAAGTCGGCCCGACGTTCTTCAAAATTATAGCAATTCGCCTCGATAAAGGTCGTTTTTTTCGCAGAATCATTTTGTTTATGATGTAACGATAATTTTATCGCTAAGGGAATTCCACATTAGCATTTTCAAGTTTTCAACTTGTGATTAACTAAAGATTTTCCCGAAACACCCTAAAATAACGTGATATAGCCCCTTTAAGTGAAATAGTCTGTAAAAAAACTAACTGCAAATTGCTCTGACGAACATTTTCCTGCACGTCATGCATGTCTAGAGTTGCACTAAGCAAACGTTTATGCTACACACCAAGGAAGGACTGAACATGTTGTTTCTGCTTCATAATCTCTCTTCTTTTCAGTCTAATCTGATGACAGGTCAAGTCTTTTTTTTGGTTTACGTTTGCACCAAACGGTTTTGCAAACCCGGGAGTTACGGTGCAGCACTTTTATTTCGCTGAGTTTAATTTTTGCGGAATTTGCGGATGTACTTGATCCGCAAAAATAAATTCCAGCAAAATTAAAAAACGTCAAAATTTACTCCTGTTAATATAGCTAAAAATGGCTTTTAATGCACGTGCAGTGGGGTAAAAAAGATCATTTATTTTGATATTTGCATTGAGAAAAAGCAATGAGAGCTTGCTACAAACAAAAAACAACGTTAAAAGGTTAAGTCAATACTTTTCTAGTCTCTGGGGCATAAGAAACAAACTCAAAGCAGTCAATCAAAAGGTCACGTTAACGATTTTCTAAGGCCTCCAGGATGCCACAACGCTTCCACTTTCTCGATGATTGAAGTGTTTTTTTACCAGAAAGTAATAGAAGTTGAAAATAGTCTTGCTGCTTGAAAAAAAACCGCAAACATTAGTTCCCAGCGGAGATTTCAGTCCAAATTCGCACCGCAAAAATTTGTTCCCGCAAACACAGGCAGACAACCCTAAGGATGCGAGAGCGCGTGAGGGCACGTTATTTTGAGACAGTTGCAACGGCTGATTCAACCAATCGAGGAAAATGTTCCATAAAAAACTTCAAGTCGCGATGTTTCTTTTCGAAAACTCATTTTATGGACAGCCAGATAAATGAAGTTCACTCACCTACTATTTTCTGCGTTGTCCTGAGTGATTTGATGGGTTTTTGGGACGCTTCGGTTCCCTCTTCAGATCACACGCGTCGTCACATACAATATAAATAGACAACGATGAAATGATATATGAAATGGATCATATATGAACTGCGGATATGAAATCAAGTGAAGCAATTGCGTAAAGGAACCTGAAAAATTCAGCACTTCAACGGGGCTTGAACCCGTGACCTCGCGATACCGGTGCGACGCTCTAACCAACTGAGCTATGAAGCCACTGACGTTGGGACCTGGTCATTTGTGGGTTCCAATGATCCCGTGAGGAATGAATCAACGATGAAATGATATATGAAATGGATCATATAAGAACTGCGGATATGAAATCAAGTGAAGCCATGATGTATAAATAGAGAAGGCGTGCAGCTTCCAAGACCGCTCACGGCAGAGTGCCTCCAGAATGTAGCCGAATTTCTCCCACTTATCGCCACAGAAAGTCGATAATTTTACTAGCATCGTGCCAAAAATCATCAAACTCTCACGGCTCTAAAACCTCAAAATCCTGCTCGATTTTCAAACTTCGCGCAGGTTTTTGTTATTGCCAGATGATGTGGACAGAATTCATGCATCATTGGAATTTGATCAAATCAAATTCACCAATCAAAAAGCGCAGAACTCTTGGGGAAAATCTGCGCTTTTTAATTGGTTAATTTGATTTGATCAGATTCCAATGATGCATGAATTCTGTCCACATCATCTGACAATAACAAAAACTGAGCGAAGCTTGAAAATCGAGCAGGATTTTGAGGTTTTAGAGCCATGTGAATTTGATGATTTTTGGCACGATGCTAGTAAAATTATCGAATTTCTACGTGCTCAAGGCTGGGAGGCGAGCAACCTTTGAAAGTGGGAGGAATTCGGCTAAATTCTGGAGGCACTCGGCCGTGAGCGATCTTGGAAGTTGAACTCCTTGTCTATTTATATTATATGTGACGACGCGTGTGATCTGAAGAGGAAACCGAAGCGTCCCAAAAACCCATCAAATCACTCAGGACAACGCAGAAAATGGTAAGTGAGTGAACTTCATTTATCTGGCTGTTTATAAAATGAGTTTTCGAAAAGAAACATCTTGATTTGAAGTTTTTTATGGAACATTTCCTTGATTAGTTGAATCGGCCGTTACATCTGTCTCAAAATAACGTGACGTCAAGCGCTCTCGCATCCTTAGGGTTGTCTGTAAAGATCGGACAGTCTCCCTATTTTTCCCGTCGAAACCCTTCCACTCCCCCCACCCACTCCGTGGTTATGTCGCTCTCCCCAGTTCGCGCTCGCTTTTAAAAACA
>NC_090871.1:16607186-16657186 GCF_036669935.1 Montipora foliosa
TTTTACAACTCGCGTGAAAACGCGGGCTTGGTTTTCATCCAATCAGCATCGAGAGGATCAAAAAAGCTAGTGATCAGCGGAATTTCGCTTGATGGCGGCGTAAAAAAATCATCAAATATGGCGATCTTGCCAACTCACCAGAAATTTCACTCGATACCCGTCAACCGATCGGGCCTTAGATTGAGAGAAAAATATGTTTTAATGTTGATATTTATAGCCTTCCTTTTACTATGCTTCGGAGCATTTTTTTTCGTACCAGACTTGAGGGACAGGACTTACCTAGAGGACGCCTACAAGAGGTTCGTCTCTGGGGGAGATATTTTTCCGATAAAAGTGCCAAAAACAGCCCTTGTGAAAATTGAAGAAGGTAACAGTTTTACGCACTGTCGAATTTAGGACTGCAATGTTGAAAAAAAAAACAAAACGATTTTCTTTGATTCGCTCTTCTCTAATCATTTTTGTTTGCGTTCGAGAAGTTAGTTCACAGCAGCCCTTAAACCGGAAAGAATTAACTGATTCAAACGAGGCAGACAGCGATGTGGATGTAGCTCCTGTCAAGTCTACCGTAAAAACGTCATTAAACCACAAGGAACTGATAGAAAAGATAAAAGAGGAGAAGGACAAGTTTATTCAAGAGAAGAAATCCCAAATGGAAGCTGAAAAGCAAGCAGAAATTGATAAGTTAGTAAATAGTTCCAAAGTTGATGACACCGGTGCGAAAGGAATTACCGGCGGAGAACCTTCGGATAAAATTACACTAGAAAGACGAAACTTTATTAAAAAGGTGAGTTGTCACTGGTGATCGCTTTGGGGTTTTTGTGTTGGCGTTTGGGATGGTTTTGGTGCTACAAGATGACTTCCATGTTTAGCAATTATTATGCCACTCACGGCTTAATCTCAGTGTTGCAGAGGTATGGCTTACGTATTACATATTTTCCAATTCGAATTTTCCTTAGCTTTATCCAAATGGGATCATTTTATGCTAAGGGGAATGTAATAAACTTGCTCACTTCATTATCATGACGTTATGACGTTGTAAGGCATTTAACTTTTTGTTTTAACAACTTTTCATATTATTGTGTCATAACAGCCTTCACACTTCACACAGTGGGAATTGGGGTCATCTCTATAAATTCGTGGCCAACTCAACATAAAGACTTTACAATGCCTTATAATGTACTTACAATTTAAAATTATCATTTGTAGGCTCAAATGTCATGATTATGATATCTAATCATGATTATCTATTTTGTTTTGAATACTTATAACATTTTGCAGCTAAATGAACAGTGGCAAAATAAATAACTACAGGCTGATTTTGAGCAGCTGCCTCTTGTATTGTGAAGTGTTTGAATAATATGATAAATAAGTTAATTATTTTAGGTTTGGTCTCCTAGGTAACAAAATCTGGCCAATGAAAAGCTAGTAGGTAACTTAACAATAGAAACAAGATTTGTGCATGTACATTCATTTTGAGCCAGGTTATGGAGGACAATGTTATGTTGTAAGCCCATTCATAAATGTAGATGAACACACACGCCTAAATGAAAAATTCAGTGACACAATAATACTGCCAAATGCCTGGTATAGTCTTTGAAACTCAATGAGTTTCTGCATGATCTGTGCTTCTTCAGCTGCTTATCATTGGGAATGGGAAAAGCTTATGTCTTTGGCTGTATAAATGAAGGACTGAGAAGAGTTTCTTTCATTTGCATGTGATGTCAAAAAGCCAAAGCATAAAAAATAGCAGTAAAACGCATGCACATTGCTAAGCTGTTTTAAATCCCGCCACTGAATGTTGACAACACACACTTGTCTTATCGTGGTAAGAGCAAAATGAAGTAACGTGTCATATTAAGTATTGACACCAGGTTTGCAATTAAAAAAAACTGTAAAAAAGAATAATTATTGTGGGGTTTTGGTATAAACAGAGTACAACAAAAGGCTACCAAAAAGAAGACACAACAAAGTCTTTTCTACCCTAGCTATAACCCAATCAATATTTCGCCAGTGGGTTAGAGCTTATGGTTACAAAATGAAAGACCTTGTTACACAATACCCATTATTACATGACATCCTTGTAAAACAGGTTTTATTTTATTTTATTTATTTATTCATTTATTGTTTCTAGACTAAAGAAGTAGAATAGACTATGGTATTAGCCAGCTGTCTAGAAGTATTTTAATTGGTCGGAATGCCTGTTGGTTTCATCCAACGTAGCGAGCACAGGGTAGGTTGTCCCTGTTTCAAAAGCCGGGCAACCGAACCCTTGAATTTGGTTGCCCTGATGAATCCTTGGTTGCCTGTTAGAAAAATTAGCCTACACATTTAGGTGCACTACTCAAAAAAACATTCATTTTTGTCTTCTTGGTGCTCTTAATTATATTTATGTTAACTTTGCCTTTACTTTCTACCACACAAAATAAGCGTGGTCCGAACTGTACTGGCACTTTACTTAGTTTATTAATTAAATATGTGATGTTTTACATGTTTTGAATTTTCGGACATCTTGACTCAATTGCCGAATTTGAATGCTCATAAAGATTTAAAAAACTTAAGCCGGATTAAAGAACATAATTAAAAGAAACACAACTCTGCTACTCCATTCATTGGGCATAGTTTTGTGTGAATGAAATAGGGTGCGGTTTATGATTAATTTATGTCCTACTTTTGGCTGGGTTGTCTGTTATTTTTTTCCTCGGGCAACCAGCCTCTTGATTTTACCAAAAATTGGTTGCCCGGTAAACTTTGTTGTCGTCTCAGACGACCGCTAATTTCGAAAACTGCGAGCACCAAAGCCCGCACAAGTAAATTTGTATACAACACGGCTGATTTGAGAGAATCCGGAATGAAATCCTTTGGACTAAAAAATGTTACACAGTTTGAATGGAGAGAAAATTATGGTACTTTAACATTTAAAGCCTTGCAATACTTGCAGATAATAGATAAAATGTTGTCCTGATGACCGCTAATTTCGAGCACTGCGAGCACCAAAGCCCACAGAAGTAAATTGTACACAACACTACTGATTTGAGAGAATCCAGAATGAAATCCTTTTGGACTAAAAATGTTACACAGTTTGAATGGAGAGAAAATTACTTTAACATTTAAAGCCTTGCAATACTTGCTGATAATAGATGAAATTAATCTTCTTTCTAGTATAAGATAAATTGAAACCGATGTAAGGTACTTTGTAGAAATGGAAGTTGGATACATCATGTTTAGGGGCTTCTTTTCTAGTAACATTTATAAAATAACCTTGAACGCTATGTTGGTGAAACCAACAGGCATTTCTACACACGTGTAAATGAGCACCTTGTCCGGGATAAAAATTCTCATATTTTCAAGCATCTTTAATAGCTTTTCTAAAAAATTGTCAGGATAATTTTGATGTTTCTTGCTTCCAAATTATTGATAATGCTACTTCTTTCTATCAACTCAAAATCAAGGAGAGCTTCCATATTGAGCGGTTGAAACCCGAACTCAACAAACAAGTTGATCATGTCAGTTTAGCATTACACTTTTAAACTTTTAACATTATTTCAGTTTTGTTCTCTATAATAATATTGTTGGTTAGTTTGAATTTTACCTACTTGTAACAAACATTTAATCTAAAAAGAATCATTGAATTGATTAATTTATATAAATTATATATATATATATATATATATAATTATACTTAACAAATCGAAAGTGTTTCAGCGTTGTCTGTACTCTTATCGACAACGATATTCGCCATCACAGTGGTCAAAATGTTGTGGACTCACGAGGCGCAGCCGAGTGAGTCCACAAAAGAAAGAGCAAGTTTTGTCTATAACTTTCTCACAATATGATTGATGTATTTCCCAAAATGGGCATTCCTGATTGGCTATTACATTGCGTGACAAAATGGGCGCGAGCATGACGTGTACAACATTGTCTAGACTCTCATCGACAACGACAAATTAGCCAATCAGATTGCGAGATTACAAGGAATTGTGGTAAAAATATATAATTATATATGAATTATCTTGTAAAAATTTTAATGTTATACACTCACTATGGCTGACATCGAAACATGTTCCTTAAGGACGTTCGCGCCAATTGTTTCTGCGCATCCTTACTGCGCACGCAAATGCACACGCCACGTCATACACGAGCGCGCGCTAAGTAATAAAATGAGAAATGATAGGGCAAAAGGCCATTGCTATAGCTTTGCCTGGATTTAATGCTCTTGGACGTTCGGTGACCCCTATTTTTCTTTCCAGAAACAGATTTTATTTACAATTATCTCCACGTTGTCCAAAAATGAACAAAAAATCAATGTGGGAAGTTAAAAAAATTTTAAGATTTCTGCTCATGGGACATCAAATCCTGCCATCTTGCAGCTGCAAGGCGCGTGAAACTGTGGTCGCTAAATGCGAACTTGATCTTTAAGGAACCTCACCATTTGACTAAATTCACTTAATAAGTCCACTTAAACAATATTTGGCAGAGAAGATTTCACTTCAAAGATTTAATTGCAATATATTTGGGTTTACAGACACTGGCCTTATTCGCTAACGAAGCCCAATTTTGTCACATTTTGGGTGTTTTTCTGGGCATGTTCTCTCCAAAACGAAGTCGGTGACCCCCCATTTTTTTTACATTTCTGACATAACTAACTCATTATCTTACAGTGGTAAAAGTTTCAGAAAAAAATCAATGTTGAAAAATTTTCGCGCGAACGTCCTTAAACTAAAAAGTGTGGTTGTATTTTTAAAAATACAACAATTAATTTCAATTAATTATTTTAATTATTTTATTCCTTTTAACCCTGAAGAGCCCGCCATTGACAAGTACAATCGTCTGGCATTAGAAAGAGTAAAATCTATAAGTGTCACTCTTAGGAGGAGAAGGGTTTAATAATCATAGGTACCCCAAACTCATGGAGAATCGTGGTTGCATTAGTTAAATTTTATAAGAGTTTGTATGGGGAATTTTGCAATCGTTATATAGGGCTTTAATTATTAAAATAGAAATAACGGTTGCCGTCCGTGTCTAAAAAACGCGTGTGCGTAAGGTCCCCAATTATTATTAAAATGTAATTTCCTGAAGGATCAACCATGGGTAAAATTAATTAAGGTTGACTTTGCCTTTTAAATGACAGTTATTAAGCTAACGTATTAAAATGAAAACAACGTTACAGTTAAAAGCAATAACCATGAGTGCTAAAGTTTTTCCGTCATTATGGTAGATGATGCAGCATGCCTGGAGTGGCTATGTGAGCTATGCATGGGGTAGCAATGAGTTGAAACCAATAAGCAAGAGGAGTCATACAGCAAACATATTTGGTGCATCATCAAGTGGGGCAACAGTTGTTGATGCCTTGGACACACTGTACATCATGGACATGAAAGAAGAGTTTGAACAGGCTAGGAAATGGGTAGCAATGTCTCTTAACTTCAATCATGTAAGTACATGGTTAATAATAATAATAATAATAATAATATTATTATTATTATTATTATTATTCTTATTATTATTATTAGTAGAGTTGTTTTCAATTGAGTGTCGAAAGTAATTAGTGAATTACTTTGGTTTATAATTACTTCACTCACTGATTGGTTCAAAGTTCTCGCGCCATTTTTTCAACCAATCAGAAGTGACACCAAAACCAATTGTGGCTCGCTCGTGCACATTTTCCCGCGCTTTGTGTCGGCTACGTGTAATTACTTCGAGTTTTGATTGGTTTTCTGGATTGTCTCAGACCTTTTTGATTGGCCAAAGTAATTACTTTGGTCTTGGTTTTACGACACTAAATTGAAAACTGCTCTATTATTATTATTATTATTATTATTATTATTATTATTATTATTATTATTATTATTATTATTATTATTATAACTTCAGGTGCATAGTAAAAGACAACAGACAGACAAATTGGGCTTAAACGAGGGGGCAGTGAATGTACTGGGAAGATGCAAATGACGCCCATCATCAGTTAATGGATCATCGAATGAGGGGCCTTAGCGCCTAGCCGAGGGAGCACCTCATGCCTGTAACAGTGTATACTAGAGTGTTTTCTCTCATGTGATCGGTAGTCTTGTTTAATTCCACAGAAACAAAAAAAAATCTTTGCGTGATAACAGAGCTCAATTCCCGGAAGATTAGCCGTTCCTTTGTTTAGGGACACCAACACGGCTGCCATGAATTCAGGCCTTCTGATATTACGCGATGGTGCGATTTCGCACAATCGACCTCAAATCGCATCCGATCGCACAATTCACGAAAAATCGCATAATTCACAAAAGGACGCACAAAATTCATAAAATGAAACATAAATCAACACGTTTCTTAGAAATTCCTGTATAAATACGCCATTTTAAAGATGATTTATCTTGGAAAAAGGCTAAAAAACCTTTGTCACCTTCAATTCCGTAAACATTCGAAGTTCAAGGCCTTATTTTTCATGTCGGGGACCTGGTGCGAGTCTCCTTCTATTGGTGCAACACATACACGTCTTTATATACACACCATTGAAATGACACAGTTGCCTTCTCTTGGGGAAGAGATTTGTGAAAAATAAGCGAAGTTGTAAATTTTTCGGCAAAATGTAGTTTCTTTCGTTGAAAACTGATAAAAACTTACTCATGGATAAGTTTGTTGTGAAAACGCTCGCTTTTTCTTCGACGAAGAAGGAAGTTCCCACCTTCCGCCAAATCTGACAGCTCACGATCGAGCAAGAAAGTACCTCACAGGTACGCTCCTCGGGGACGATGGACTGATGTTTTTCTCGTCGTGCAATATTAGGGCCTTTCATACCAGAGAAAATAAGCCGCGGCTTACTCTGGCCACGGTGTACAAAATACGCAAAAGGAACTACTTATGCGAATATATATTCCTAGGTCAATATAAGCCGCGGCTTGAAAAAGACGTGAATGTAGATTTTGTACCATTTATACGGGGTGAACATTCGAGTCTTCTGTAAGCCGCGGCCAGAGAAAGCCATGGCTTATTTTCTCTCGTATAAATGGGGGTATGGCCCTATTGTGATTGACCATCTTCGGAAGTTCATGGTTGACAAGCACCTTGCTCATTCATTTGGCATGTTAGCTGTGTCCTTTCAACTTTTAACGTTGGTGCACCGGTAGTGAAGAAGACCTCATTTTTTTTATTTATCCCAACTAATGTCGATCGAGATACATAAATACTGTTCCTTTGTGTTCAAAATGTCTTTAGGACAGCAAAAAAGTGTTTTTCTTAACCTGAAACCTTATAAAACAAGCTTAAAATTGCTGAGAAAAAAATCGCATAATTTACATTATTTATCGCATAATTGGCCTTTCTAATCGCACAATCTGCCCTGAAAAAATCGCATAATTTGCATTTTTTAATCGCACCCTATCAGAATGCCTGCATGATGCCACATGAAAACACTCTATTGCAAGCAGGCATAATTTCTGGCATGTTCTGTATGTCCTTGGGCCAACTTAACCCAGTCCAGCGAATTAACAATATGCACGCTCCCTGACGGGTCTTCAGCATAGGGCCCTATGGATTCCACAGGAACCAATCCCCTGCCCATAGTTTATTGAAGATGAAGTCCTAACTACCTTTAGTGTCACCCAACTAGTGGACTAATGCAAATGCTGCATTTCGATTGGCTACGCTACTAGAGGACTATTAGTAATTAAGTCCTCGAGTAGCGAAAAGCGTGGCGCTTTCTTTCGTTTAATTCCCAAATAAATACGGTATTCCTCCCACTTGCATTTGCTAACTTTGTTATTGCCTTTTCTGTCGGACTAGTTGGGTGATACTAAAAGAATTAGACCCTTCGCCCTTGAGGGATACAGGTCTAATTATTGTTAAGTAGGTTACATTAGCATCTGATAGGGCAAACACAAAAAGAACCAGAAAGCCAAAAGGGGAGAATGAGAGAGATTAAATTGCTGTACATAAGAGACAAAAACTTGAGCTTTCTGGAAAAGTCAAGCTGAAAAGGCTCACACGGCGTGATTGATCGAAAGAGCTGAATAGGGTAATCATGTAATGGGAAGTCCCTAGGCTCAACCCAGTATTTGCTTACTGTCATTAATGTCTATTTTTATAGAGTCCTAAAGTGTGACATCATAAAAAAGTTAAATTTTGAAATTATGGGATTTTTCGGGGTATTATGGAAGTACAACATCCAAAGGCCTACTCGCCAAAAATTAGCATTTCAGGGCAAAATGTTGTTGAGATATTAGCCCAGTTATCCTCTGATGACTCCATACAAATCGTTCTAAATTCGACTTAGTTCGTATCACTAGTAACAGAGTGCAATTTAGAAGGATTTCTAAGGAGTTATTATTATCACAGAGACAATTTGCCCCACAATGCTAGTTTTTGACAACTAGGCCTTTAAGATATTGTTCTTTCAAAATATCACCACTTTAGAACTCTATTCTATAATATCAATTTTTCACCAAAATTGAGGTGAATGTTGTTGGATATTTACCCACACCCCCAAAGCGGTGATACTGAAGTACAGTGTAAATGATTGACTAATGTCTTAATTCTGCGTTGTGTTATGCTGGAAAAGGGACCGATGTACTTTAATTTAAAATACAAACAATAATTATTGTCCTTCCGAGCAACACTCTGAGAGGAATCGGAGGTAAAGTAAGTGTTGAGAAATTTCTGCTTCCACACGTTTCCAATTGAAAATTAAAGAAGCCATGCATGACCTTTGGGAGCAGCCATTTTTAAATTCCCAAGTCAAACATCTTAATTTATCCCTTTCATACTAATTAGTTTCTTTTCTTAGCTTAAATGGTCTGGTTTTTTCTGTTTTGTTTCGTGGTTGTTCTGTTCTCGCCTTCATCCTTAATTATTCATGCTATATCTCACTTTGTTACACTATTTATTGCTCAACTTTAGTTTATTTCTCATTGTACATCTGAAGATGGATGATGTTTCATCCAAAACATGTCTTGATTAAAGATGAATTTCAAAAACATCGCATGGATCATCAAAGCGATAATAATAATAGTAATAATAATAATAATAATAATAATAATAATAATAATAATAATTTATTGTTATTGTTTGGTGAAACCTTGACTTTTATAGGAAACTAATCACCTCAATGTTAACTAATCAGATTGCACACTATTTGCCCAAGTTCTTCAATAATAAATTCCCAATTGTTAATCTTGTTTTCTAATAACAGGCTTCTGATGTATCTGTGTTCGAAACCACAATTAGATTTCTTGGTGGACTGCTGTCTGCATATGCTTTTAGTGGAGATGAGGTGAGCCAGGTCAAAATGTTGCACAGGAATGCTGGCCTTTTATAGTTCAAGTTTATTTTGTTGATTTTTATTTTTGCCGTTGCCATACCATGGTACGTCGCAACTACACTGTAGTTCCATTGTTTTAGGGTCAAAACGTTTACTAATAGAGTAATGTTGGGTGGTTCCTCCTGTAATTGCTAACAGAATAATAAGTTATAGTGACACATCTTGCTTGAGGTCATGAATGGGGTTGTTCTTACTTGGTATAAGAGTATTCTACACCGTAATTTAATTTAAATAAGTGTGTCTCTGAAAAAAGAACCAATCACAGTCCAGAATTCTCCTTGAAAGGTGAAGCGTAACAAGTCAACATCACGTCCTGATGAAGAATATGACTATGCAATCGAGACATCACTATTTTACACGACAAGTGTCAGCTACATTTGTACATCACTCGGAAAAGTTGGCTATTTTTTCCCCTAAAATTAATTAAAATTAAAATACTGTAATTATTAAAAAGTCATGTTGACAATGACAACAGCTAGTGACTCTACTCAAACCAGCCACCAACTTAGTAACCCTGTTAGGGACCACATCTCAAGACAAATGCAAAAACTATTATGTTTTCAAGCAATGGAGGACTTTTTCCATGTTTACATGGCCTCATCTAAACACAAGGGTGAGTTGGGAGAATTCAAGACAACATGCAATCCGGTTTGCATAACTGTAAAGAATTCTCCCAACTCCCTGAGTGTTTAGTTGAGGCTACAGCACTGTATGTAAAAACGGAAAAAAGTCTTCTATTGCTTTTATAAAACATTTCTCAAAAATAATTTGACAAATGAAGGAAAAGGCTGGTTTTTTTAACTTCTTGATTGAAACAGATTTTCTTTATCTATACACGCTCATTTTTCCTACCACCCAATCAAAATGCACGTCTGACAACACATAACCAATCAAAATTTGTGTGATGCCACAGCCGTGTTTACATAACTCTCATCTAAAACACAGCTATTGACCAATGAGAGTGCACATACTATCCTAATTATTTCATAAATTATCATACTCAAGGGTTTTTTACAGCGGTATTGATTTCACCCATTAATTTCACTTTTATTTTGCTTGTGAATGATCATTAGACAAAATATCATTCTGCATGAAGTTCCAAATTCGACTCACAAAATAATGAACATGTTGCAAGACATTCATCAGGAATGAACATGAACACTATAAATTTAAGATCTCAGTTTTGTATCATGTGACTCGTATAAATTATAATTATAATAAATCACTTCTTCTTCACTCAAATGAAAAATTACGAATTACGTTATGCTTCCATTAAGCAGTACTTACTTTATTATGTTTATGAAAGAAAATTTGCTGTGGTTTTAGGTTTTCAAAGTAAAAGCCAAAGAAGTTGGTGATAAGCTCTTGCCAGCATTCAACACACCCACAGGAATACCATGGGCTATGGTTAATTTTGCAAGGTATGACTTGATGAACAAAGCTGAAATAATAATGTTAGTGTCAGCACTTCTCTGCTTTAGATTATAATTAAACTGTTAGTTTACATGGAGCTGGATTTGCACAGTTTTAAGCACTTACAACACTGTCTTGCTTCCACCAGTGAGTCACAAGTGTTATATCTGAAACCAGTATTTTTATGTGGGTTGAGTTTGTTCATTCTTGCTCTGCTCCTACAATTGTAGAAGTCTTTCTACTGTTAATAATAATAATAATAATAATAATAATAATAATAATAATAATAATAATAATAATAATAATAATAATAATTATTATTATTATTATTATTAGAAGCTTGGGAAGGATCGGAGGGAAGTTTTTTGAGGGATGTCACTGAAGTGGCTGATGAGAGATCATGGCAGTGGATTAGAGATGGGTATTAATTTTGTCGAAGAGCAGAGAGGGGTAGGTTTTTGCTGCTCAGGAGTAGGCTTTGCGAACGAGGTCTTTTTGGACCACGATTGAGAAGGGGAATTTAGGTCTAAAGTGTAGAGTATGTGGCTAGGAGGTGGACTTGGTTATAGTCATGTGGCGAGCCGCTGTACTGTTTTGGTGTAGAGGGAGCATCTGATGTGACATGATCGGATGGGTTTAAGGGTGTACTGGGAGCAGGGGTTTCAATAAAATTTGAAGTAGGCAGCTGGTTTAATTCAAATAGCCGACAGTATATAAGCTGTATCAACAAGGGGCCTTTGTCTAGGGGAGTCTGGGAGCATGCTCCCACAGAAATTTTTGAAATCTGGCACCAAATTGAGTACAAAAGAATGGTAAAGGAAGATTTCTTATCAATGGCTTCTGTTTTATTTATTATTGATTTTTTGTTGTGGTAGTGCATTTTATATTAAAGTGCACTACACACTATGTCATCAGGGCTGTCTGTCTGAGTGAGTGAGTGAGTGAGTGAGTGAGTGAGTGAGTGAGTGAGTGAGTGAGTGTAAAAGATTTGTAGGCCTGCAGTGCGTGCATGATTTACGAAACTAGGCTCACATTCCACACACATTCTGCAGGTCAAATAAACAAGAAAAAAATTCACCAGTCGACCATAATATTTTTACTCTCAAAGACCAGGTCAACTTCTCTGCCTGCCTTGAAAACAAGTCAACAGTAATTTCCTAGCAGCAGAAAGAAAAACAGAAGAAAACTATTTTTATCTTTATTATTGCGATTGATCAGCAAAAATGTAGATCTCATCAGGTTGACGTTGCAGAAAGAATGGTCAACCTCAAGAGTTGGAGGAGTGTGATCTTGTGTTGAATTCGCACATTTGTTGTCAACTTTTATAACACTTGAAACAAAAAAAAAAACTTTTAACAAAACAACAATCCCATGTCTTGCCGTCATTTTGCCACAGATGTATCCAGTTGTTAGTGACATGCAAGCTTAAGGTTACTTGATCACAACTGGCCGCTGAAATCAATTTCACTTCCGATTTTTGTGATTTACTTGTGCAGCCAAAAGAACAATAGAAAAATTGAACGTAGCAAAAATCTCCCAAAATATTTTTCGCTGATGGCAACTTTTTATATTTGCGGCACAAAATTTATGTTGTTCTCCTGTCGCAAATTTTGTTTCTGATGGCAATTTGTTTAATTCTCGATTGAAACTTCCTAAAAATGTCCTTGTGCTCTTCCTTAAAACTGTGTATCAATACTTATTTACTTTTGCATCAATAGTAGTCTTTTAGGGTTTCACAGAATAAAAAGACCAAGGTGCCCAGGGCTTTTGATGTTTTGACCATGCAAAGAATGGGGCGAGAGCAAAGCAAAGAAAAAAATATTTTTTTGCTCGGTCAAAACAATAATTGAAAAGAACCTCATGGACATGCTCGCTACGCAGGCTATATATTTCTGGCATTGAGTTGTATATTTTGGGACGGCATGCTTTGTGGCAGTTGAACCTTCCGCTTCGCTTTGACTAGCTTCCTTGCCCGTGCGCCGGTTAACCTCACGGTTAACCGTTTTTTCCGGTTGATTTATGGCCCAAGCGCGAACTCGATCCGTAACTTACAGTACGGACCTCGAACTCGGTTAGTAAGAGGTATTTATTGGTGCAATTCTCTCCAGTTCTCTGATGTTCCTCTGGGTCTTCTTACTTATGTCTCAGCAACTGCCTGCAGCTTAGAAACACAACACCTCTACAACTGTGTACTTCTGACAACTGCACACTTCCAAAAGTGTTGAGTAGATCTATAACTTCCTATACCTGGTCTTGTTCTGTGAGGTGGTTCCAAAAGCACCAATCACGATAGGCACAGTGTATCAGTTCGACTTTCAAGGTTCTATAAATTCTTGTGAATCAGGTGTCCTGATACCTTTCCCCCTTCTCTTCCTTAGTCGTGATGATGTTTTGTCCACTGGCACAGCTATTTGTCACTTCTATGTGTCTTTGTGCACCAGAATAAAACATACATGTACTAGAGTACTTGTCAGTATACTCCCTTTGATTGTGATTGGCCTAGTGGGCCTGGTGCTGTGCATGCAATTTTCATGATTGATCGTCGCGATCAACGTATAAAACCACCGATATTTAGCATGTCAGATATCAGCGATTAAATTTGCCGCAATTTGTTTTTATATTAACCAATACATGTAAGACCTTACAATTCTATCACATGGCCACATAAAATGGGGGCCAACAGCAAAGAAGAATGGAAATTTGCTGTGATCTGCATATAAAATCGCCAAGTGTTTCCCTGTACCACAGAGTGACAAAATTTGCTGGCAATTTTCGCTGCCAATCAAAATCTCTGGGATCGGCAAACAAATTTGTCTAGTGTGTAGCTGGCTTTAATACCACCTGCCTGATATATTTTCTGTTCAATCTTTCCCCCTCTCTTTTTCTTGGCCTCTTGTCTCAGGCTTCCTCAATCTTGCTCAGGTCTTTTCTCCATGTTTCAAAACTCCTCTTGATCCCTCTGAAGCTCTGTGGCAGAAGTATTAATTAGGCAGGACTTTCCAAAAGCACAGCTGTCATTGGTTGAGGCTGATTTTATTGGCAATGTATTGCTTTATGCATTTTGGACCTTATTTAAAAGCAGCTCAATCTAGAAGGTTTACATGTAAGCTTCATCAGCTGTTGATTAGTTTTTTTCCCTGTCCTTCAATTGATAAATTATTCAACTTTTAAATGTCCATCAAAGCCTAATAACCTATTGATGCCTGTGGGTTCACCATTGACAAGTTTTTTTTTCCGGTTTACGCCGGTTTAGGTTTCAAAGGGTTAATGGGACATGGTTTTTCAGTGTCTACTGATTGAGTGAGTGATTAACCCATTGACTCCTGGGGGATCACCATTGACAAGTAAAATCGTCTGGTGTTAGACAGAGTAAAATATACTAAGTATGGCCGGTTTAGGCTGGTTTAGGTGTTAAAGGCTTGAGACAAAAGAGGTGAAAATCCTGACATCTAGTACATTAAGTGACCTTTTTGCAATGTCTTCGAAACAACAGAAATCAAAATGGCCACTGTATCTGCAAAGAGGTCTATAGCCTTAGTTTGTTTTTATGAAACTAAGTGTTGTTGTTGTTGTTGTTGTTGTAACATTGTTTTCTTTGTTTTGTAGTGGTAGCGGACATAACTGGGGCTGGGCATCTGGTGGTTGCTCCATTCTAGCGGAATTGGGTACAATGCATTTGGAATTTGTTTATCTGTCAAAGATTACAGGAAATCAAATTTATGCCCAGAAGGTGAGTGATGGTTCCAGAGGGCAGATTGGTACATAAGAAACAGAGTCAGGTCAACATTTAAATTGTGATGACAACTCTACAATTGAGCTCACTAGCTTGTAGTTTTGTTTTCCCATTTCAGACCACATGATAGAGAGAACTGAGTTTCTTTCAAATGTGGTCTTATGCACATGCTTATGTATGAATAACTTATGAAAAAACAAAAGGAAAGTTCCCTCTCATGGTTTGAAATGGGAATTCAAAACAAATCTTAGAAGCTAAAGAGGTCAATTGGAAGTGAGGTCGTGGTTTTCAGCTGAAGCACTTGTAAAATGATCTGAAGTGATGACTACAGATGTAGATCAGATGATGACAATTAACCTGTTGTAAGAGCAAAGCATAGAGAGAGTTTGAGTGTCATAAAACCAAAACCAAAGTAATTACTTTGGCCAATCAAAAAGGATGGAGACAATCCAGTAAACCAATCAAAATTCAAAGTATAATAATACACATAGCCGACACAAAGCATAGGAAAATGTGCATGTTGAGCAATGATTGCTTTTGGTTTTACTTCTGATTGGTTGGAAAAGGTGGCGCAAGACCTTTGCACCAATCACTGAGTTTAGTAATGCAAAACCAAAGCAATTTGCTAATTACTTCTGTACGTATACATTCAACATTCAATTGAAAACCGCTCAAAAACAGTCATGCATGATTACATTGAAGCACAACCTATCTCTCTGTGCAATATTGATTATAATGCATGTTAAGCTCAAAGATTGAAGTGTAATGTTGTGGTTCAAAACTTTTAAAACCAGTTCAATTATGAATATTAGACAAAGAAAAATCAAAATTGAACTGGTTTCAAAAATTTTAAACCAAGAAAAAATTGAATGACAGCATAATACACTGTTCCTGACCTCTGGTCCAGATCATGGTCTACAGAACGTGAGTCGCACTGGTCCATGTGTGGAGGCGTCTGTGTGTAGTACATTCATTTATATGACTGTCCACTTTTTTGTTTATTAATTAATTAAGTAATTTATTTACATGTAAGTGCTTTAAAACACAAACATACATTTCAGAGGGCTGTATTCTGTTCCAAATCTGCTACATGTATAATTGTTTCAGATTATTTTTGGGTTTCCAGTATGGCAATCCCAGTAATAATCCCATGTCAGTAAAAGTCTTGCCTGTCACTCCCCTGCAAAGTGGTCTTGGTAGGATTGGGAGGGTAGTGGAAATGTGTACATGTAGATTTCTCTGGTGGACATTGTAGAATATGACATCCAACACAAAAGCCCACCAAAACAGTCACTACGAACAAACTGCTCAACAACAGAGCCTATTACTATAAACAGATTGAAGAGGTAGCGGAGTTCATGTATCTTGGAACCAAAGTGACAAGAGACAGGGACTCCGAAATAGAGGTTTAGGTAAGAATCAGCAAATCAAGAGGTGCATATACATCATTGAAAAGCATAATATGGAAGGGAGCTGTAGCATAAGTCTTACAACAAAGGTTCATAATTATCTTCAAAAGCAACGTCCTGAGTGAGCTACTCTATGGGGCAGAATCTTGGAAAGTAACTAAGAGCGTATGTCTTTCAAAATAAGTACCTTTGAAGGATATTGGGGATATACTGGCCAAACAAGATCTTGAACTATGAACTACGAAAGAAGACCTGTGTAGTCTACCTGTTTCCCTTGAAGTCAAACAACGCAGCTGCAGGTGGAGATGGATTGGGCATATTTGTAGAATGCCCTTGATAGCCATCCTGCAGGTGGAGACAATCAGTTGAAAGGGAGATGAAGGAGAAAGGGTGGAGCTGGGGATAGGTGGTAAAACTAGTGAAGGACAAGCAACAATGGCATTTGCTGGTAACAGCCTTATGTGTGCAGACACACACAAAGAGGATTAAGAGTAAGACTATGTGGTCATAACTATAACTGCATGCCTATGAGAGTAGCTATAGTCTTGAGCGTTCAGAAATAGTTTGAGTGTACTTGCCAATTTCCTAACTGGAGTGGGAGGGAAGTATTGATTTAAAAACTTACTGTATGGTAAAAATTAATATCTTGATTTCAGTTATAGTTTGGAAGGAAACTGTTAATACCAGGAATAAAAATAATTATGTATCTCTTTAGGTATCAAGAGTGCGAGAAGTTTTAAATCAAATAGACAAACCCAATGGGCTGTATCCCAATTATCTAAATCCAAGGAGTGGAGTTTGGGGTTCACGTAAGTCATGTTAATTACAATAATTATATTTGTTTAAGTTGATTTCTCTAGGAAAAGATGCAAACATAGTTCTGAGATGGACTCTTTTTATTACAACTTTGATGAATGTTAAATTAAAACTTGAGCAGAAGCCATCTTTAGTGTAAAAAGAACTGAAAAGTGCTGGTTTGCTTGACTCCAAAATCTGGCTCAGGTTCTTGAAACGTCAATCAATAATAACCCTTTAACTTTTACCCTGTCTAATGCCAACGATTTTACTTGTCAATGGGGGACCCCTTGGGCCTTCAACATCTAGGTCACTCAAAACCTATGTTGCCACCATTAAAGAAACAAAACCAAAACTTTGTAGAACACATAAGAGCCTGCCCTACCTGCAACTAACCCAGCCGCGAGTTCCACCTGCCAAATCCAGCCCTAGCCCTGCCACCGGTCACAGTGAACTGTGGAGAGCCTACTATGTACTACTATTATTATTATTATTATTATCATCATCATCATCATCATCATTATTATTATTATTATTATTATTATTATTATTATTATTATTATTATTATTTAATTCTCTCAAAGCAGAGTAGCATTCATCATAACATTGAGTCTGGGCCACATTGGTGAAGGTGAAGGCCCTTTCCAGCAACTGTGCACCCATTTAACCTATTGACTCCTGAACTGCCACCCAGTGACGAGTAAAATCAGTCTATTAACCTGTTAAAGGCCTGAGGGGCCCCCCATTTAATAAGTAAAATCGTCTGGCATGAGACAAAGTAGAATCTATAATTGGCCACTGGGAGTTAAATTAGGGTTACATCTCACTCCTAGGAGTCAATGGGTTAATTACCAGTGTTCGACACTAACGCTTGCCCGGGGCAAGCTAAATAAAATTATATCCGTTGGCAAGTAAAACAACTCTTAAGACTTGCACTATCGGGCAATCAGAATTTTTGGTCGACTAATATTTTGCAGAACGATTTGATTTGCAATGAAGAAAGTGACTAATAATGTGATGTAGTCACCGCAAAAATGGTAAAAAATAACAACATTACATCTCCTTGCTGTCATTTATTTTCTGTTAAAAATATATTGGTACAAACCCATTCTCTACCCTAGAGAGCTCTTCTCTTGAGTGAGGGAGAGAAGAGCTCTGGGGAACCCTGAAACAAAGTGTCTTCTTATTGGTTTTCATGAAGAACAATCAAAAGCGACTCTAATTGGTGAATTCATGTCAGCGCGAGGAGTGAGCAGGCGCTGTAAGGAATAAATAGCCAATGTTTGGCTATAAGAACCCTACAGCGCATGTTCTCCTACATACATGTAGAGTTTCCCAGAGCCTTGGGTCGATCCGGGGCTCTGGTGACAAGAGTGGGTGCAAACCTCAAAACAGATAGGAAGCAGGAATGTACCGGTATTCATAGCTGCCATCTTTCTCCGCATGAAAAATTTTTTTTATTACAATGGAACCCAGCTTTCGCACGGCCAAATACGTTACGATACTTTGGTATCAAACAAGGCAGAAGAAAATTCTACCTTTTATCATGCAATTTCAACCAGCTTTGAAAGGTCTTAGAGATGTATACATGTAGTCAAGGAATCTCCCTTGATCTTGACTTATAGAAAAGGAAAATCGCTTAAATGTATGCTTGTCAAAGCAAAACTGTGAAGGCTACTAAGAACACCATGGACACAGCAGGAGTCGTGTTGGTCTGTCAAACCCATTTTACACACGTTTTACTCAAAATTGACATTTTTACAAGCCTCCTTTGAGATTTAATGGGCAATAGGTCTTTAGATGGCGGGCAAACGAAAAAACAAAACTGGTTGCCCAAAGTCCAAATTAGTACGAACACTGAATTAACTCAAAGACAGATAATCTTAAGGTCCCACAGTTGTGTTCGACTTAAATGTTGATAGAAAAAGCAAAACTTCATTTAAGGATCTCTGGATTTTCTGCCAAACAAAGTACTGTCTTCCTTTTTTTAGTTAATTTGACAATTTGACTTGCAATTTATTATTATAAATATTAAATTTCTTTCAAAACTGACAGAGCATGTCTCATTGGGTGCCCTTGGTGATAGTTTTTATGAGTACTTGATCAAGTCTTGGGTGATGACTGGAGAAACAGACAATGTGGCCCGGCAGATGTATGACAAGGCAGTGGAGGTTTGTTTTTTATGTTCTTCTTTAGTTTGTAATTAAGGTTTGTAAAGGTGCTTGACATGTGCCTTTAGTTAAATACATATAAATTTTTGTACCTACGTGACTTCTGGTAGGGAAAGGTGGCATAGGGAGATGCAGGCACATTCAGGCACATGATCACCCCTTATAAATAATAATATTATTAATTTGATTACTCAGACTCCAACACTGGAAAGAACGGTTGCCTTGCTATCCGGGGTTTCTTGTAAAATTGAAGAGAAATACAGTACGTCTAGTTTTTGAGCTCGGTAATTCAATGCCATGATTTGTGGTCCAATTTCTAGGGATTAGTAGTTTTGTCGGAAGCATAGGTCAGGGTTCTTGTTAAGAGCCGGTAACCGGTTATTTTTACCGGCTGTTCAAGTAAATGTTACCGGCTGTTTCACTGAAATATTTACCGAAATTATCCAAGGAATGTTCGTCTGTTCAAAGGTGAAATTACATTTCGTTCATGGGAAAATATTGCTTTCCCCCTCCAACCAATCCTGTGAAGATATCTGGCACATGTTGTTTCGAAAATATACCATTTGCAGACCTTCCAACTCTCACGCATTTTGCGTGAGACACACGCATTTGATATATTTTTCACGCCCACACGCATAGACACCACTTTCTCACGCTAAGACTTTTACGCCTCCAGCGTCCGTCCTAAAAGCAGCTAAATCTGTTACTTATGAATACAACAAAGCACATAAGCGTAAGCTATAATGGTTAACATTGAAGTATAGGTTAATGCTGATAGCTAGTCGCGAGCTAGTCAGTGTTGTTGTTTTGTAAATACGAAAACCCAGAACTTTTACTGCTTAAACGGCAATATTAATCAAAGAAGTTACATAAATTATTGAATGCAGATGTCAAAAAAGTGTTACTTTTGAGATTTTATGGGACATTTTTGTACATTTTTTGTATTTTGTAAATCTTTTCTGAAAATGCAGAAAATCGCATTTCAGGGACTCAAATTTTCAAAATTTTTCCGGGGGGGCATGCCCCCGGACCCCCCTAGGTGACTGCCAATGAAATAGCATAACCTACTTTCCTTTTGCTGAGTATTAAATTAATTTAGCAGCCGCTGGCATGTGACAGCGATCGATACGAACGTCAAGTTAAGACTTGAGCTTGCCAACCCATGCAGGGGCAGGTAACAAAGTTACCTGCTATTTTTGGTTTTTTACCTCCTGTGCAAAAACTTAGCAAGAACCCTGATAGGTTAATAAGGGAAGAGAACTGGTATATGTATGAGTACTTTTCCAAAGTAATTAATTTTATTTGTACTTAATAATATTATGCTTTACGTAGCTGAATTTCTATCCACTAGCTTTGGGAAGCCATAATAACAATCTACAATGTTAGAATTAAACTCTTATAAAAAACGTTTACAATAGAGTGTTTTCACATGACAGTCACAGTGGGCATGTTGGAGGTCAAATAAGGAAACAGCAGCCATGTTGCAGGAGTGAAAAAATATTCATTTGGGAATTGAACTCTATTTTTTATGAAAATTTTTCCTTTTGTTTTAGTATACAAATATGACTGCTGGTCACATGCATGAAAACACTTTATTAAATTCACATTGCATTAATTAAAACCTTTTGTATTAATTATAATTATTATAATTATTATTTTGCTTTTTATTTTTTAAGGCTATAGAGAAAATGTTGGTGAGAAAGTCATCTCCATCAAACCTCACATACATCGCAGAATACAAATATGGAAGATTAGACCACAAGATGGATCACTTAGTAAGATCTCAAAAATGTAGCTTTAATTAATTTAACTTGGTTCTATGTAGAGTACAGTTGTAATAGTCATTAGAAAGTGGTCATTCATTGTATCATTCAAGATACAAGATTCTTGACGAATAAAGAACGCATTAAAAAGCCTCAGAACTTTTAATCTGCAGCCTTGATAGGTGACAGCATAATAGTGTTTATAGAACATGGCAAGGCATTAATTATTGTTAAATTTTGGAGATCGAAACCTGAATTCAAGAATGAATAATATTGTGATAATGATCAACATTATACAGCATGTGTGCATGGTTTTAAAAATCTAAACTTTCAAAATTATATTGAACTGCTTGTGCATTTTTAAGTGTAAAATGCTTTGGTGGTAGTTGAAGTAGTGGAAGGATCTTCCACTTACAGTAGCTTGCCTGGGTAGTTTGGTGATATCGAACTGCATTGGAATCATGCTGCTTACCGCTGCATAGAATGATTGCACATTGGGTAAGAACTGAAGAAAGAATGGGGGAATCCATACAGGTGTATGACTGCTTCCCTTTAAACATTACAACAGAGTGTAAGTAAAGATATCCCTGTTTGGTTGAAAGTACATGGAAACCAGGGGGCTAGCTGTTTTACCTGTTCATCTGAGAAGTTGAACCAGGGATTTTTCAGAACAACAATTAGTGCTTTTCAAGAGCTCCCCAAACACTTTCACAAACTGGCTGTAAACTGTACCTGAGTTGACTGTCCTCGGTTGACTGATAAATCCATGGCCAAAAAAGGACCAATAGCAGTACCATCTATGGTCATCCATTGGCCAACAGTTAAATTTTATGTGCAGCACCCCAGCCACTTTGTCAGATTTTCTCCCCCAGATATTTTAATGTAACAGTGTTTTCATTTATGTACATCTGTACATGTACTGTATGCTATTCAGTATACATGATTGTATTATTATGTAGTATTTTAAAGTCTTATTCTGGTCTATTTTCTTCACATTCAGGCCTGTTTCACTCCTGGTATGTTCCTTCTTGGTGCCAAAGGCTCAAAAAACGAGAAGCACTTTATTAACCTTGCAGCAGAAATTGCTAACACTTGTCATGAATCGTATCGCAAAACAGGTAATTTGTCATAAGGTGGCTCACACCAAGGAGACCCTCTCTTAAGAATGGGGACGCTACAACACTACATCACGTAACAGTAATCTTATGGCACCAAATGAAACACTGATTATTTCCAAACAAGATGCGATCATTATTGTGACATAATAAGTTACCTTGAGCAATGGGAAAGCCCAGCAGAAACACCTGATATATTGCTTTGGTTGGTTCGGCTTTCCCTTACACCCAGTCCCACCAATTTTTATTGCTGGAAAGTGATCAAAAGGCCAACATGAAACTTTCTGTGCAGTGGAATCAGAGCCACCTTAACAAAATCACAGAGTTTAAGGGGCAGTGTCATGGATTGTAGTAAAAATCTGGAAAGCAAAGGAGACCTGTTTACGTGGTCACCAAGATGGGACTTTATGCTGTCGCAAATGGCAAATAAATTCTGCGCATTTGATGTCGTTGTTGTAAGTATTTCTCACGCGTTCCTTTACAGTAATTCTGCTGTTGTTAAGTGAGCCTTCCTAACATGAAGCATGATGTGAGGATTCGGTTGCTAAGTAACTGCCGCACATGCTTTCGACCAATGGCTAAGGTCTCTTTTCTCGTACTCCTCAGCCCAGTGAACACAAAAGAGAAGAGGCCTCTGTTAGCAGGGAACCATTGACTATAAAGGATAAAGCGGATGAATGCATGGGGAAAGCTTTACAGTATCTGCAGTGCATAAATTCTTCCTCTGAATGTCACTCTAGCTACTTGAATTTGTTTCACCCCTCTCTTTGAAATTTGTATATTTTCTTTTCTTGCTCGTTGGCTCAATCCCATCCTCTTTAGCTTTATTGTGGACTGATACAGTGATGCAGTATCATTAGAGGCAGATTTACTCGCTTTTGTAGGATGTGAAGGCTGGCTTTTTATAACAAAAATATTGAATACAAGACAATACAAGCATGATGACTTAACTTTTTTAACAATTTTCTTACCTTGAAGAAAAAGGCTCATAATTGTTGACCCTCTCTTGACCTTCCACAATCACAAACCTTTAACATACGCAATTAGCATGGGCTTTACTATTCGTAGTCTTTTGCATATTGTCAGCGGAGTTTTAACAAAAGGAAGTTTTAACAAAACAAAAGAGTATGGGATGGAATGAAACATGAATAGGAAAAATGGACCTTCATCAGTGTTGGGGGAATTTGTTGAGAAAACTGACGACAAATAAACACACACCAATGAAAGGAAAATAATGCGACTTCATCATTTAGGGCCAGATTTTGTTAGGTATATCTTTATATTCTGTTGATTGATGTTTCTGTTTCGTGACGTACCACTCGGAGTAAGCAAGTATAGTCAGGTGAGAAAGCAGAGAGGCAATTCAGTTGCTCTGTACTTGAGCTTTTAAGGTGAACGAGTGCAATCAAACATGATTTTTTAGGGGCACAACCAAAAATTTAGTCGCATGTGCGACCATTTGGCCGCTAACTTTGAGCTGTTACCTTCTAATCACTTTCCAGCACTAAAAATGGGGTCACTGAGTTCGTTTTTGAGATATGAGCAATTAAAGACAAAATAAAGGGTATTTTTATGGGGTTTTCCTGTTGCCATGGTGACTTATTATGTCACAATAATGACCGCATCTTGTTCAACGATAATTATTGGAGTTTCATATGGTACCATAACATTGGTAATACATAATCTTCCTATAAATAAGAATGTTGCTTTTAAGTGTTGAAACTTGAAACTGCTTTTCAAGAGCTACCTTAATTCGTTAGGGCTATTGCACCTTTGGGTTTACTCATCTGGCTTTATGCCAAACTTTGTCATTTTGATTATTATTAGTTTTAATGAACCTATAGGCTTTTGCCCAAAAAAGAAAAACATCACAAAAGTACTTTCACTGACCATATTGACAAATCACTTCATCTTGTGTTAAGGCAGAATTAAACAGAAACCAGTTACATGTAAGTGGTCATAATAATATTATTAGACCTGTTTGAGTGCATTGTACTATATTTATGTACATGTAATTGGCTCAGGATGATAGGGCCAATATGACAGCTTGAAAATATCTGGGGTTTGCAATAGGTTTAAGTTACCCATGCATAAGGCATTTCAATTAGTATTTTACACAAACAAAGAGCTCTTTAATCTGTTATTGATTTGCAGCTACTGGCATTGGTCCCGAGGCATTTAGATTTGAAGGACCTCATGAGGCAATAGCTCTGCGTAGTTCAGAGAGGTATTATATACTTCGTCCTGAAGTCATTGAGGGATTTTTCTACATGTGGCGATATACACATGAGCCGAAATATCGTGAATGGGCTTGGGAGGCTGCTCAGGTAAGTACACTTCTTGTGGAGTTTTGTTCAGTACTCATTTGATCGTAAAAATTACTCACAACTTATAAAAGCCAATGTTAATACAAGTCAAATAAACCCTACAGACAAAACATTAATGATAATAGTAATAATTTGATAATTAATAATAATAATAATAATAATAATAATATTATCATTATTATAATTCCATAGTTTCTTTAGATATACTCTATTCCTTTTGAGCAGCTCTGAGTTTGTGGAGTTAAAATCAAACACAAATGCTGCTCGTTGGTCACCTGTGTCATGCCATCTTTAAGTAAGTTAAGGTCCTCATTTTGCCTCATGCATAATTGATATGTATCTCCATCATTTTCTAAAGAGAAGCCAGCAAATAAGAACTAAAATATTGAAAACTGTTTGCATTTATTTAATAATATTATGGATTTTTTTGAGCCAGAATAGATATACCAATACATTGGAACCCCATTCATACGGCCATCAATGGGCTAAAAAAATTGGCTGTATTAACGAGGTGGGCGTATTACCGGGGTAGGGGTAAAATTCATGAAGAAAGGGCCGTAATGGCAAGTATCGCATTTGCACTAACTTCGAGAACAACTTTTCTCTTTAATATAAACTTCTGGAATGTACATACAGTAATTGTGTAAAATATTGAAACTTCGCTCAATAGGTACAATGGTTAAAATTGCTACATGTATGTGTACTGTACATTCTGAGCCTAAAATCAAAACAAGAACAGGCCCAGCTAACTATGCGTCTAAAAAACGGAAGCTGCTGTAATTATCTAAGCGTAAGACTTCAGGATGAATCATGTTTTTGATGAAAGCACAATGACTTAATCCCTTCGAGATTTACCTTACTGGATGTTACTGTAGTGTCAAGATCATGTTTGTAATGAAAACAGGGAGGAGTGTTGCTGACAGTACTTTGTAAAGTAAATCAGCTGTTCGATTACAGTGGTAAATAACAAAGGTCAATGAAATTGACATGTCACAGGTGTTTTGGTTTTCTTAATTTAGCACGAGTGGTTGTCTTAATGGGGTGAAATTATACTGAGGATTCTAGGGCTTGGGATTTAAAATTGTGGCTGTGGGCCATGTTAACGGGTGACCGCATTAACAAGGGTTTTCTATTAGAGAATGTATGGCCATTTTGCCGGGTCAAAAAAAAAGTGGCCGCAATAACAAGGTGGCCGTAAGGCAGGGTTCCACTTCATTATTATTCTTTGAAGACTGTTAAGAAAAATTCCAATTCAAATAATTGATCAGTTTTTGTTGTGTAATATTTCACTGATTATCAAGTGCAAATGGCTTATAACAACAAGATAACTTGTATCTTAACATCTGAAGAAGACAAGTTGTTAAGTAACATTGATGTCTGCAAAGTTTTCCTCATTGCTGGGTTGAGCAATAAGGGTTTTCTTATAACAGGGAAACAGACTACCTGTGGACTTGGAAGGGCCAAAAAGCAAAAAATAAAAATAATAATAATAATAATAATAATAATAATAATAATAATAATTATTATTATTATTATTATTATTATTATTATTGTTATTATTATTATTATATTATTATTACCCTATGTAACCATAACACGCATGCTCTGGCAGATGATATACCGATTTTACACCAAGGAAGGGAGCCATAGCCAATGGCCAAAGGTCCTTGGGGTCGGGCATGGTTGGCGCGGTGGTGAGAGCACTAGCCTCCCACCAATGTGGCCCAGGTTTGATTCCCGGACCCAACGCTGTAAGTAGGTTAAGTTTGAGTTGGTTCTCTACTCTGCTGCGAGGGTTTCTCTCCAGGTTCTCCAGTTTTCCCCCCTCAGCAAAAACCAGCATATAGCTGATTCCAGGTGGCTGTAATCTGTGCTCCAAGGTCATACATGGACCATATAGCAGCTGCGAGAGGTGCCATAGAATGCTTTCGGTTCGACTTTGTTGACCTGCATCATTGTAGCCGTACTTTGCAACGGTGATTAGTGAGACTAATTATTCCTTTTCCTTCAGCTTTCTAACTCCATCCTTAGAATCCTTGCTGTTCCTAGCTAGCAAGGCTGTTTTCTGCAACAATCCCTTCCTGATGGTTATTCCTAGCCTTGCAAGCCATGCACCAGCAACTATCGGTACCACTTCTAGATGTCTGATCCCCCATAATTTCCCAATTTCTCTCTTCATGCACTATCTTGTATTACCGCTAAATGCTCAATTAGGTGTGCAAACACTATTAACCCGTATGGTTTTCGCTTGCAAACCTCCACATTTCTGTATAAAATAATGTATTATTCATTTGTATTGTTGTATGTGTGGAGATAGAAAAACCTATGAAACCTTAATGCACCCTGTGGTCCCACAGTGATTTAATATCCACAATGAATGCCTTGTTATTGTCCCTTTCTACGACAACAATGTTGGGTTTTCTGGTCGCAATTTTTATTATTATTATTATTATTATTATTATTATTATTATTATTATTATTATTAGCAACAAGGAAACAGAAGCTAGAAAGGAGGATAGCATAATATTTATCACCATGGGGGTGGTAATTTTCAAAGGTTATCTGATTTTATAATTTGACATCTTGTTGATGGATTCTGAGAGCACAAGGTAAATTATTTATACTTGTTAGAGGGAAGTTGGTTAGTGAACATGCAGTTGATAAACTTTTATATCACTTTCTTTTGTTTCAGAACATTGACAAGTACTGTCGAGCTGGAGCAGGATTTAGTGGAATAAAAGATGTTACTTCAACATCTGTAATACACGATGATGTCCAGCAGAGTTTTTTCTTAGCAGAGACTTTGAAATACTTATATTTGATATTTTCTGAGGACACTCTTCTTCCTTTAGATCACTGGGTCTTCAACACTGAGGCACATCCACTACCAGTCATTGGTAAAATGCAGCCAGCTCAGAGTAGATAGTTTGAAATTGTTTGAATGGGTACAGTTACAGCGCTTAGACAAATTCACAAGCCCCATTGGCTTTGTTTTATATTGGTTATTTTGCATCATCATTTTCTATAAATTTCTGTTGAGTGAATCCTACAAAATGTATACCAGTAGTTACAAATTTCTGTACATTGTATCAGGTGATTGATCAGAACACCCTTTTTCCTCCCTCATAGCTAGCAGCCTTTTTGGCTTTTCACACAGTCACTTTGAGCTGGAAGAATGTTTGAAAACTTTGTTTAACTTACGAATTTAACCTACAAGAAAATGTTCAAGCTTAAGGACGGTGCCTACTAATTCGCTAGTATTTTTGGGCAGTTTACTGAACATGCGGAAAAGCAGATCATAACAAGTCTTATTGAAATCCAAGAAGAAAATTGGGGGTAACCATGCATTTTTCGAAGATAATTAATCAACAATATTTGTAAAAAGTTTTGAAATACAAAGCAATGTATGGCGTTCTTTTCCAAATTGAAGCTCAATTATCTCAGAAAAATGCAGGGTTACCACCTATTTTCTTTTTGGATACCAAGATCACTTGCTAAGTTCTGCTTTCTCCGCTTAGTTTTGAAACACGCAAAAATATCCCTGTATTAATAAGCACCAGCAATAGGAAATCCGAGTATCTCGAGATGCGTAGAACGTATGCGCAATAACAAGGCACCGTCCTTAAAACCTTTTTTGCTGCACTTCTTGCATAAGAATCTTGAAGAGTTTTTATAAGTGTGTCAGGACATGTACATGTACATTACTAAGCTTTTTGTCACATTCTTGGCAGCTTTTTATTGCATACTTACATGTAGAATATCACAAGCTGCCAAAACACGCAATTTGATTGCTCAGCTTTATGGGAATTACAGTAATGGGCAACTTGTAAGGTTTGTTTGATGAAATCCCTGTTAATGCCTTGATGTTTCGGTGTTTAGAAAGGAATGCAAAATTGACCTGTAAATTTAAATGGCTTTAAGCCTCTCACCCCATTGGGCAGAGTACATGTAAAATCTGTAATGTTCCTCTTATTAGGAAGGCCATGGGTTAAAGGGGACACAGTTTTCGAGTACACAAAGACGTTGTTAACCCTTTCACCCCTAAAGCAGTCCCCATTCCAGGGGCGGATCTAGGATAAAATTAATGATGACTGAAATTTTTGAATTTTAGCTCTTCAAAGTCCCCTTTCCCGTGTTTCTGACGGATTTCTGTAAAACGGCGGAAACCGGTATGGATCCACCCCTGCATTCATGACTAAAATGATCTGGCGTTAGAATAAACATTGTATTAAAGTGTCTGACATAGGAGTGAAAGGGTTAAAAGACATAATAACAGAGGAACGTGTAAAGTAAGTTTATTATTTTTATTTAGTTTCTGCGATGTACGGCAAGATTACCTAATCCTTTCAGAATTTCAGATTCTTGGTATAAACGTTTTATATGAAACCAAGATTCAAATGCGTGTTTGGGCCACCAGTGAAAATAATGAAAATACTTTGAATTAGGCCAGTGAAGGCCCGACATTAGCCTTGCCGGATATCCAAGACTTACAGTGTTGCTTAACTTTTTTGGGAACTTTCATTTTCATTTTCATTTTTTTGTTTACGAATAAACTTTGTACTATAATTTTTAAACACATGCTACTATAAAATTAATTGTACCCACATTTTACAGCTATCTTATGCCATACACAACTGACACTAATTTTTTAAGTTCAAATTTAAAAGCCAGACCTTCTTGTGTAGCCCACAAAGAATTCATATTTGAGTACAGTTGCATGTGATTGCAAAAGGATGCAACAAGTGTGATTATTATTCCCAACGCAAACCTGATCGTACAGTGTGTGAAATTGTTTGTTTGGCAATAATAGTAAAAGCTACTTACTATGCTAATAAAGTTAGTCTTGGGAATGGCATCAAAAAGCAGTAGTGTAGCAGCTCTCGTAACCTGCTATTATTCGGTATTGTCAGCAGCTGCTATTGTTTTCCAAGTCATTGTTTCAATAATTGTTTAGTCTTTTTTTTTTTGGCTAGGGTGCTAGGGTAGCAAGCCAGTCACATTACATGTATAAATTATGTTACAAGAGTTGCTACATCACCCTTAAAATAATAGACACAAATAATTATGCCCACTTTATACATAATGTTTTCCACTGGTACACCTCTGACAGCCAAATGCTTTGATCAATAACTACATGTATATGGTTCAGTAGGGTATTCTTTTTCATCAAACCCTTGTGGTCATTTATGCCTTAGAGTTATACTCCAAATTTCAACCTCACATACATGTAAAAGGAAAGGAAAGAAAAGGAACTTTATTTAAGTATCTAATTTTCTAGCGCTGTAGAGCACTAACCGGGGACACTGTAAATTGAAATTAACAAGTTAACGCAAATAAAATCAAATGTTGGTTTTTGAGGAAAGGGGAAACTGGAGTACCTGGAGAAAACCTCTTGGTGCAGAGTAGAGAACCAACAAACTCAACCCACATATGACGCCAAGTCTGGGAATCGAACCCGGGCCACATTGGTGGGAGGTGAGTGCTCTCACCACTGCGCCATCCCTTATATTATTATAATACTAATCATGCATCTTAGCATCTTCAGATGCTCTTTTGGCCTGTCATGAAATATTTCAAAGGAGCCTAACCAAATCATATCTTAACTCCAGTTACATGCTCTAAACATGGTAGGCAATATTTTCTAGGTTAAATCACAGTTTGCAATCAAGACAATAATTCAAGTCTCAAATATTTTTTTACATGAACTTACAAAATTCTCTCACAGATCGGTCCCTTTTGACTATTATTAAGACTTTAAAGGGGATATAAACGTATTTAAGTGGCCAATAATAATGTCTAGAAGTGTAAAAAAAGATACTTGTATCTCATATCCCAGTCAACAAAAATAGGTCCTGATTAACCATAACTTGGAATGAATAATTTAAATTAATGTAAAGTCATTTTAATACCAGGTCTTTTAAACCTGCAGTGTACTAAGTTTGGCATGGTAAGAATTCGAGATAAATAATTCATTTAGGTAGTCACTTTATCTTTAGTTTCTTAAATAAAATAACCTCTAAGTTCTGAGTGAATAAATTTCAATCAGATGTTTTCAAGACATTATTTGTTGTTTATTGTCATTCCATTTTGAAATGGGAATTAGTCCAGGTGTCAAGTCCAGGATTGTTGGAAAATTTACGAGCCATAATGGCTTAGTGGTAATGACCCTGCATCTCTTATTGCGTGCAAATGTTACTTCGACGTTAAGCTGGAGGGTGATTTCAAAAATTATCTCTTTCTTTGTGAGAGTAGGAGTGTCTGTCTCAGAGTTGAAAACTTTTCAATCACCAATCTCAGTGTAGTTTTCATCAAATTCTACTCTGGGCATTAAAATCCTTGCAAACCTCACTCCACTGAGGCGCCGTTTGTTCTTTTTCGTATGATTTTGATCAATAGTCAACACCTTGAATCTTGAAAGCTCTACTTCACTGCTGTCTTTAGATTTGGTGATGTCAATTTCATCGCCCTCTTTGACCTGAGACCAGGACAAAACAATGTGGATTAGTGGTTGTCTTCCCAAAAGTAGCACTCCATGTATTGTCATCACAGGAAGGCCAAATTTCTTTCAAGGAATTTCACTTTGCCACCAATGTTATAGCCCCATGCTGTAGAAAGTACAGGACTGGGCTGAGTTGTTTTAAGCCAGGTAAGTGTTGATAATAATAATATTCAGTAAGTGTGGTCACATATCCATTGAAATTAAATGTGCCTCTGATACAGATGAAACGATAAAGGAGTGATTAAACCTACTTCAGAAGATGCCTTTTGGCAAATTTCTTTGTTAAGGTACAGCTTTCTGGCAGCTATCAAGTCACCAGCTTTGCTGAAATATCAAAACAATGATAAAGTAAAAAGAAATGGTGAGTTGATGATCTGAGTACTAAACAAATCAATAATATTCCACAGATTTGTGACAGACGAAGGCTGATTCCAAACTTATGTCATCACAGATAAATACAGTGACACCAAAATCAAATAATATATTTAGTAAATATCTCTTATCCTATTTAGATAAGTGTGTGACAACCAGTAGCAAACCAATCAGGAGCTGGACACCAAATGCATTTGCAGCCTAAGCAGTTATCATTTATTTTGGCCAGATGAGTGAAAGTTTAGAGAGGGCTGTTGATTTTTAGCCTCCCACGCAGACGTTCTTAGGGCTCCGTCACGCATTGCATACATTAATGATGATATTCAAAGACCTTGAGAGACGAATCCTGTTATATCCGAGGAATTAATGTTGCGGTCCCCTCCAAGAAGAAAGAATGAAATAATTACAATAACAAAAATATATAATCGACTTCTCTTTGGCCCACGCATACCCATTACAGCAGTTACTGATGAGGTAATAAGTAAACTCAATCCCCTCATGTAACCCATCCTATCATTACCCTCTACAGCTGTTCACAGAAGTGAATAAAATACCAAGCACACAAAAGTTTCACAACCCAAAATGATACTGCAGACCATCCAACAAAGTGCAGCATGAGTGACAGTCTGGACATCCTGTATATGTAGGGTCTGTACGTAGTTCATGTTAACCCACATGGGGAGCACAAACGATTTTTAACTACTGTTTGGAGATTGGCAGTGTATTGTTCGTTCTCATATCAGATGATAATTGACTATCATGACCAATTCAAATCCTTCTTATCTACTGTGGCTGGCTCACTGGGCTGGTTGGTCATAGCAAGGAGAAAGGAGACAAAATATTTGAAAATGTTTTTCACCCTGAGAGGATTTGCTCCTGGGTCTCCAAAGATACCAAACATTATGTCACATTTCTTTTGATATTCAAGTTCTGCTTGGCATATTGATAATAATGGTGACGTCACGAGAAACATGGCATTAGTACTGCAATGCTCCCAGTCTCTAACCGTCAGTTGGTGAGCGGAGCCTTCCCCAAAGCAGATACGGTGACTCTCTCTCTCTCTCAAATGGAGAATTGAAACAGCTCATGAATACAAACCTTCTACCCATGCCAAGTCCACTCGCAAGAACACGATCCACTCTTAAACTTGACACAACTAAGTCGAGCAGTTTTCCTTCAGGAAACTCGCCTTCTTCTTTCCCCCGAATACCCCATTGTGCTTGATTCCAGTTGTCACTAACTGATGAACAAAAGCGCCATCCGTACAGGTGGGTACTTATGAATTTAAACGGACCAACGCTTCTATAAATAAAGAGGAGCGATCGCAACATTCCATTTGTGGGCGCCATGTTGTTTCATGATTTCACACGTTATTCTTTAACCTTCATGTATGCCCATATAGGGTGACCCGAAAACATTGACCCCCAGTCCATGGACCCCTCTACGGACTGGGTCCACGGACTGCCTCACGGACCCCCCATACGGACCACCCCTAAAACAACATAGAAATGAAAATAAATAAAAACTAAAGATTTGACTTACCAGTTGTCTGGATAGACCACTCGAGTCACTCGTACTCGCGTGTCGGCGAAATCTCAACCGCAAGGCTCCGCAAATTCAACAGACTAAGGCTTAGGCTCGGGTACAAAGTCTATTAATCACATATTGCCCCTTCCTTCGCTGTGGACCGGAATCCTTAGAAAAATATTGATAATAAGTAAGTTCTATTCGCATTTTCTTTCTTTCCCTCCGCCATTTTGTTCGGATCATTCTCCCGCGGGTTTGTGAACTCGCCCCAGGCTTCACGATCTCTGTGTCCTGAACAAAATGGCGGAAGACCTTTTTTTAAAATGTATTTTTTATTCCACACACACACACACACACATACACAAAACAAACAAATGGCGGAAGAACTTAGTTTCAAAGCACTCCGGTCAACAGCGAAGGAAAGGGCAACACCTGAGCCTTAATCTGATTTGCGGATCGTAACGGCTGAGATCTCACCGGCAAGAGTGGTCTATAGCTATACAGACCGTGACCGGTATAAACAAATTTTCAGTTGTTATTTATTTTTAATTCTGTGTTTTTTTGGGTGGTCCGTAGAGGGGGTCCGTATAGATAGTCCATGGACCAGGGGTCAGTGTTTTCGGGTCACCCGCCCATATATACTATCCACCGTAGACACTGTCTTCAGTAGGAACAGTTATCTACACTGTGTACGGTTTGAACAACTATCTACATTGTCTACGGTAGGAACAGCTGTATACGCTGTCTTCAATGGGAACAACTATCTACAGTATCTACACTCTCTACATTGTGAACAGCTATCCACACTGTATACAGTAGGAACAGCTATCTGCAATGTCTACAGTAGGAACAGCTGTCTGCATTGTCTACAATAGGTACAGCTGTCTACACCATCTATACTAGGAAGAGCTATCTACAGTGTCTACAATGGGAACAGCTATCTACACTGCCTACAGTAGAGTGTTTTTTTGATATTTGAGTGTCGAAAGTAATTAGCGAATTACTTTGGTTTTGCATTACGTCATTCAGTGATTGGTTCAAAGTTCTCGCGCCACTTTTTCAACCAATCAGAAGTGAAACCAAAACCAATTGTGGCTCATGCGTGCACATTTTCCCGCGCTTTGTGTCGGCTACGTGATCTACTTCGAGTTTTCTGGATTGTCTCCGTCCTTTTTGATTGGCTAAAGTAATTACTTTGGTTTTGGTTTTACGAGACTCGATTGAAACTCGCTCTATCTACACTGTCTACATTTTGAACAGCTATCTACACTGTATACAGTAGAAACAGTTGTCTACACTGTCTACAGTAGGTACAGCTATCTGCACCGTCTACAGTGGGAACAGCTGTCTACACCATCTATCCATCATCTTTGGTCTTGATGATATCAGAAAGACTAGTGACATGGAGAAGATAATTGTTTCTGTCTTTAATCAGGTAATAGAAAAGGCTGCTTTTGAAATTTCCCCTTCTCTTTTTGGGGACTTTAAGCTCAATTTAACATGTTTTTATCCAGTTTGGAGAACGCTATGATTTAGCGCTCAGTGCTGGTGCACTCGTCTCTCACTGATCATGTGGTCGGGAATCGATTCCCGGGCTCGGCGTCATATGGGTTGAGTTTGTTGTTGGTCACCTCAGTCTGCTCAGAGAGGTTTCTTTCGCGTTCTCCGGATTAACTTTGTGCCAAAAAATTAAAGAGGAAATATTCCCTTATCAGATGTTAAACTATCTTCGATTTTATTTCGTTAAATAGACTGACTGTGCAAATAACAGGGGCAAGAGCAAGCCAAGATATTGCCCCATAATGACATCAAATTGAACACCGGAATGGACAAAGTAAGTAAGGGTGCATTCTTTTGGAAGTATCCTCCATGGCTATTCTCATTCCGGATTAAGAATAACAGAACACACCGAATATCAATTTCAAAAGAACACATATTCTGATAACGGAATACTAGCGTTGGTTAACTATTGTATCTGCGCATGCACCAATTTAGTTGGCATGGCGAGTGAAAAAGGTTTCCCGAAAGTTTGGAACACGAAATGTTGAAATATGGCCGTGATTACCAGTTTTGTGGCGGTTTTTTTCGATTTTTCGGTTTGCTTCGTTTGCTAAAAACCTTAAGGGGGAAGATGACGAAGAAATTGTTGTACTTGTGAGTGCTTTGTGTAGTGCAAATGTGTTCTCATATAATTATGGTCTTCTTCTGATCTTGATGTCAACTGAACTGAAAAAAGGCTCGTGGTTTTTGCACAAACCAACGTCATTTCTTTTGACCAGGCAAGGGCACTTTTTTTATTAACACAAAACGACAGCTCTTCTTGTTCTAGCACCGGTAAAGAAACAAAAGAGAGGCCAGCACACCCGTATCTAACAGTAGACATTTTGCATGGCTATTCCATTCAAATTTTTACAATTTTCAAGCCGCCGGCGGTAGCTTGAAATGTCAGTCGTCTCCCGGGGAAGGCTGAGGGCGGGAGACGACTGACATTTCAGGCTACGCCGGCGGGCGACCAGCCGGCCGCGTATCATATTCTGCCTATTCGGAGGGAACCATATTCCGATCGTTCCGTTCATTCTGCTATCGGGAGCAGAATGAATGGAATAGTATTCTGTTCATTCCGAAAACGGAATAGGTCCCAAAAGAACACGAATACCGTCTATTCCGTGTGGTTCTATTCCGGAATCATACCAAAAGGACGCGCCCTGAGTCTATAATTTTTTATTTTATTTATTAATTTAATTTTTTTGGGGGGGGGGGGGGGGAAGGGGGGGAGGGGGGGCGGGGGGCGGAGGTTAGCTAATAGTTAACGGTTTTTAATAAGTGCCAAGAGACCGCTTAAACCTATGAAACTATAGACGGCGTAATTTTTAACTATTATGTGGTTTTATAATGAAGGATCGTAGGGATGTGGCGCGTTTTTTATGCGAAAGAAAGGTACAGCTTGAGATTCAACAAAATCAAGCGCTAAGGAACTATTCCGTCTATTCCCAATTCGGTTCAGTATCAACAGAATGATGACAATTAAGCTTTTCAAGAGACGGCACATATTTCGAAAATGGAAAAAGTTTTGTGGACTGATAAGCCGACTAAAAGTGCTCCGGGGGAAGACAGGCAAGACGAATATTCAGTGTACTCTTCTTTAAATACCAAATGAATGCACCCTCCAAGACACCCATGCGAACTAATTAAGAGAAGAGAAAAAGAAATTGTAAGAGAAAACGTGTTCCATGTATAGCGATCGCGTCTTTTATGGTTACATGAAACTTAACCATATTCTATGTCATGATTTTTTCTTCTTCTATAGGAATATACCTAGAGTGGTCGTATTAACATTTAAAGTACCAAAAGAGCCACACGAAGGCACATCCGTAGACGAAAAGAAACAGGCTGTACGCGCAGCTAGGAAAAATGCCTCGAGTTCTATTGGACACCTAATACAAGTTGGAAAAAGTTTGATTTCGCTCGAAGGACGAAAGAAGATTTTCCAAGACATTTTATCTTAGATTTGTGGGCTCTTTGGGCCAGATAATAAGTCCACGAGGATTGAGGGCAGAGGTGCCAGTTCCTCTGCCCTCTGCGCAGAAACGTGGCGCCGAAAAAATCTGGTCAACACAAGCAACCACGAATGGTCACTGTTTTGCCATTTGCCCTGCATTACCACTTCTCACTATCCAACTCTCTAAGTTATCGAACTGAAAACGAACGACGACTAGTAAAAATACTCCGCAGTGTTGTACAATACTAAGTATACTTGATTATATGTAGTCCCAGTTTTCAGCGCGGGCATCACGCAAACTGTCACACTTTCCATAAATTATCCGTTCGCGATACAAGTTGAACAGCAAATCGTTCTTTGTATTTGACTCACCAAAATACAGTGAAACTAGTAAAAACTCTCCATGATATTTCACGCTAAAACTTAAACATCTATTAGAAATAGATATAAAACCCTAAAAAACTGTTGAGGTCGAACTTTTAAAGTGCTACTGTGACCAAAAGGCACTTTTTATTTTTCTTTGGATTTCATAACTATGTTAACTAAACAGTAATTGATCGAAGTTTTCAGCCTTGATTTTAAAAAGACACCTGTTTATTTTAAGTGGAATTTTCTTATTTAATGGACCGCCATTACTATCTTTAAAATATTGAGAGAGCTGGATCGAGGAGAAAATGACGTCAAAGACTCAATAGTTTGAGAGTGCAATGCGTGTGTACGCGGCTGAATTAATATGCAGCACGTAGTTTCGGGCTTTCAGACTTTTAAACTCGTGTTTTGCATATATAATAAGCTACTTTTACACGCTGAAATTTTGAACTAGCGAGTAAATGACGTCACTTTTCCCTAGATCCAACCCTCTGAGGTCCAATAGGTCAGTTTTGGACAGTCACTTTTCCCTGGAACGAACCCTCCAATCGGTCAGTTTTGAACGTGAGTAATGGCGGACCGCGAAATCCAAAACTCACACTGAAAGTAGACGGCCTTTGGACAAAACTCAAAGCTCAAAATTTTGCCAGTCAGGTGTTACGCAAACCCACTTTCAAAATCTGAAGAAAAAAAGGAAGTTATTTTTTTGATCACCGGGACACTTTAAACACTGTTCACTTGATAATCCCTGTATTATCGCTCGGCGACAAACAATGCAAAAGGTCGGTCCCCAAACTTCACGACAAAGCTAAATTACTCTTCAGCAGCGATATTTTATGGAAGACTTAAATGTTTTTTTTGAGAGTGTGGTGTCTTGATCTTCAGTGCGGGATGAAACGGAAAGAAGAGGTTCCTATAGAGTAAGAACTCCGGGTTCAAGTCCAATCCACGGATATGATGTATTTTCACAAGTAACTGTCAACTTTATTGTCAATTTTCACTCGTGAATTTGTGCGGTCTGGAATCCTTATGCGATATAAGGCGAGATTGCTGTCATAATTTTGTTGGCGAACGGGACTTTAGGCGTGATGCCCAACGAGTTTGCCAAGCAGAAAGGTATCTGATGAGTCCCCTTGGTCTAACTATGGTAAGACTAACCACGAAAAATGTATTTTCACAAGTAACTGTCAACTTTATTATGATATTTTAGTTCCTTATTTTCTCGGCTACCACAAGTCCTGGAACACAGTGTCCTAAATTAACGATAACAAGTAAATTCAAAGCTAATTACGAATTAACGATAATCGTTAATTAAGGAAAGGGTTCATGTTCATTTCACAGCGCCCATCCCCATTCTCCGCGCGGCTCAGCCGCTAGTTAATTTGCATCTCACGCCAACAATACACTTTATTCCAAAATGGCCGCCATTTTAGTATTTTTTGTTTTATTACAAATTGGCCCTTTTGGCTTCGCTTTCAAACGAATATTTAACCTTGAACGAGGCCAAAAGGGCCAATTTGCAATTAAACAAAATAATTTGGCGCCCATTTTGAATAAGGTGCATACCGCCACAATCTTGGGCAAAACAGATGGGAAATTTGAAACCCCCCTCTCCCCCCCTCCCCCCCCCAAAATCAAGGATGGGAAAATGGCGCGTTTTGGCTTTTGCGCGGCTTTATCCTTGCTTTGGGGGGGGGGGGGGGGGGATGGGGGTTTGCTGTTCCATTTTATTCTGTCCAAGATTGCAGTTACACAGGCTAAACCAATTATAAAGAGGAGTTAAGTTTTTGCAATTCCCACCCACGACCTGCTCCCGTCTGACCTTGTAGCTCAGTCGGTAGAGCAGCGGTGATCCAGCCCGAAGGTCGTGGGTTCAATTCCCACCCTGGTCAGAGTTTTTCTCTGTCCTTGTGTGGGCCCAATTCCATTAGTAGGGCTAACGCTCACATGGTTTACATGGGTTTTAAAGAGCACTTCACATTACCCCTACAGTAGTTAATTCTCTTGTGAACCAGCCATAGCACCGTTGACAAGCACTTGTTTAGTTCTGATTGGTTTGTTTCATTGCCGGCATCTTTCGTGATTGATTTTGCGTCCTGCTTCTTGAGAACGAACGAACATTGCAATGCCAACAAGCGTTATCCGTCATTTTATTCCTTGGTGACATCCAGACCAGAATCCTTCGACACCGACATACTTTTGCTGGTTTTACGCATGGAGAGAAATCGCTTCACTTCTGAGTGTCCAGACTGAAGATATCCTTTGCCTGAAATTAAACGAAATTATAAGGGTGTTTAGCCTTTCGACATTGACTGCTCGATTAATAAGAGAGAATTCTTGGAAAAACGGTTGCTTGGGGCGAGTGTAGTCGGTCTGTTGCCAATTTGGGAGCTAAACAGCATATTTAACAAGAAAAGCCAACAACAGCTCTGCACGCTCTACAAGAGCGTCACTGCAGAAATTACGACGGCTACGGCAACGAAAACGTCACTTCAAAATATAAACTTTGTGCTGCCGTTTAGTACTTCACCATTTATTCCTAAATTATTGCTCACGTTGCACAATATGGGAGACAAACCACATGGATAAACTGATAAGAACGATTTTGGACTAAGATTAAAGAATAGGCCATTCCATCCGTGTCGTCAAAACCTTTTTCATAAAAGCCTTTTCCGTTAAACGACCTTTTTCACAACCCATTTTCGCCACACCAAACCACCGTCGGCTTCCACTGATACCACCCTCGTAGCTGAAAGAACTACCAACGTTAAATAAAGTGACTTTACCTTTTACCTTTTTACGAAAGCCAATTGTCGAATGCTCGCTTGTGTTTTACCGAATTATGATTGGTTCGTTTCATTTAATTAAAGGTCCAACAATGGAGACCTTTTTTTTTCTCTTTTTGAGCACTCACCTGCGCATGAAACCATTCTTGATGTTATCCACACAAACGGGTCTTGTAGCGCCTTCCTGTCTCCAACGTATACTTCCGTCACTCGAACTGAAAAGGGATTTTAGAGCGTTTTTGCATGACGTCACAGCGGCCATGTTGGTTGTTCCAAAACAAAGAAATGGCAGCCATGATGGTGTACCAAACTAATCCTCCGGGAATTGAACTCTATTTTTATGCAAATAGTTTCTTTTGTTTCAGTAATTCAATATGGCTGCTGGTCACGTGAGTGAAAACGCTCCATAGGAACTCAGGCTCATGACATGGACATACTAAATTGATATGACAAGTAAGCTACTTGTTTGTCCAAGAAAAGGGCAGAAATTAGGGAGCTTTAAGCAAATGACGTTTTTGAGCGACGAAAGGCAGCCGGAAGGAGCTGTTTTCCTTTTTAACTTATCTTGACACTTCCACATTTATATTACCAAGAATCTTTTATCTTTTAAACTTATTGCCAAGAGATCCTTTTGGGAACTGGTGCCTTTAAAGGTTGGCAGGGAGCCTGCGCACTTCAGGCCTAGCAGGGAGGTATCCATGACAACCCTGTGAGCGGGAACCATCCCAACTTGGAGCCACCAACTGGCACCGTCACACTGAAATGATACTCGCCTGACCCCATATTTTCCACGATTTGATATTCCAGAGGGTAGGGAGGGCCGGGAGCCTGAATCCGCAAAGATTCGCTTGAATGCAACGACAAACTGATCCGCAAAGATCAGCTGAAAAGCCTGCAAAGAGCCACGCAAGCAAAGGGTATGGGGAAACCGTTGACTGCATTCCCTCTATATTAACTTTGCCTAAATTGCATTTGGCCATATTTTGAAACAATCACTTTATATGGGAGACTAGAAAGTACTGCCATGTATTTCAAGGGTCAACTGACAGTACTTTCTTTTTTTCGTTTATCTTCTTGTCGCAGTTAACAGATAATTATTATTTTTCAATAGTTTTGAAGGTTTATCCTTGACATAACTGATGAATAACATATTAGGTTTGGTTCACCAGTTTCAGCACCCGTACTCCTTCAATTTGACCACTGTATGTTTTTACTGTTACATGTATGTAGTCTCATCGATCAGTAGTCCATTTAGAAGATTACACCAAGCCGACGAACAAGCCGACCACATTGCTGAAGGAAAGGACAGACCACAACACCGGGAACTCCATGCCCTACTCTTTTCAACTATATGTGAGATGTCCCACTGAGTTTACATACGGTTTATCGTCCTTACTGTCCTTATCCGAGAAGACTAGAGACTCTAACCATTTCTCCTCACTTACTATAAGACCCTGAGTGCTAGTCCGGCCGGAGTCGAACTTATGGCCTCGTGCATGGCAGCCCGGTGCTCAACCAACTGAGCCAACGGTGCGCGTTGCAAAAAACTGCAAAAATATTCAAGGTTTTAGAACCATAAGGCAAAAATAGTCTTTTCCTCTGTCCTTTGCTTCTCCTATCTTCTGTGCGACGGTAATTGCCCCTTCTTTTCTCATTAGATACTTAGCTAAGTGAAGAGCGAACTGGATTTTTGTGCAGGTATTCGCGGGTTTGAAACCTGGCTAAACCAAAACTAGGAGTCTGTAAACAACTGAGGCGAAAGCGCTGTTCGTTAAATTCCGTGAAACGTTACAAAACAAACACAGTATTTCGCAGAGCAGGGAACTCACAGGGAACTGAGTTCCAGAACTGAATTTCCAACTTTGGAGTCTGAGCCATTCTCGCCCCCAAATCTGGCCAACATGGGATAATTTTTCGAAAAGGCATATTGCGTATGAGGGCTATGCAAGCAAAAACTGCCATAGGGTAAGTCAACTGGGACTTTGCCCAGTGCTGAAAACGCGTATAAATTTGCTAAAAGACTACTACAAAAAGTTGAAGGGGAATTATAAACGTTTCCCAAACTAAAATAATTATTAAAATGACGATACCTTTCTCAGCCTCTGCCCACTTTTTAATGGCAGTCGAATCACACTCCCGTTCCTTGATGATATCAGTCTTTGTTGCTATAACAACAATTGGGAACTGTAGACAAAATATTTCTGATGGTTATATTTTACACAGTGTCATGAATGTGTCAGAAATGAAGTTTGAAGGTTATCTTGCACTGGAAAATTCTTTTTGCAGCTTGTGTTACAACGTTTAGCTCTACAAACAACAAATCCTTATTTGACTCAATACACCCTGTCCACACTACAATCGTGGACAAATTCTTTTGGGACATTTGCTTCTATCTCAGTCCAGTACACATTTTTGGGACTTCAGGCAACCCCCCCTCCCCCCCCTTCGAAACCAATCAATGTTGGGCATAAACTGGTCCACTTTCAGTCCTGCACACTGTTTTCACTTCATTTCCCCCCCCCCCCCCAAGCAACATTGAATGGGAAGGGGGGAGGGGGTTGCAAAATAATCCAGAATGTGATAAAAAGTGAGTTGAAAGATAAAACGCTGATTTGTCCCAAAGACTTTGTCCGTGACTGTGGCTGTTGGAATTGTAGGAAAAACACTTGTTCTTTTTCCAGGAATGAATGAAATTTCTAGAGAATTGCAATTAGGAAGTTTCCAAGTTAAAACCAAGACTTTGAAAGAGTAGTATATTACTTACATCTTTTCCCCTAATTCTATCGATCTCTTTCTTGATACTTTGAATCTGCTGGAAGGATTTCTTTGATGTCACACTGAAGACAAGAAGAATTCCCTACAATGAAAAGAAACCATTCCCTTCACTGCAAACTCCTGCCAAAATATTAACATCAACTATCATGCGATGACACATGCAGTATTTCTCACATCCAGAGATTTTAAAAGACACTTTTATTTGCTTTTTCTGTTCAAGTCTAGACTTACTTACAGCGTAATACGGTTTCCGAAAATAAATAAAATGAAACAAATAAACACAACCAGTACAGTGGAGTCCTGCTCATCCAAATGCAGGTTTTTCTTCAAAATATTCAAATCATACACATTTACAGCAAAGATAGTAAACATTTATCAACAAACAGCGGGGTGCTGGTCTCTGACATTTCAGTGACCAGCTAGAAATAAACCACGAAGATGAAATTTGATCCTTGTTACACTTCAATTACACCATATGTTGAATTTCTCATGAATTCACGCCTTAAAAAGTTTTTCATCATTGTAGATGCTGTATTGGTATTTTGACTGCTCTGCTTTGCTTTCTTGAGGAGATTGAAATTCACTCTTTGTGCGCTGAGCATTTAAAATTCTGCATGAAACAATAGCCTCCATATTATCTGCACCTTTCCAAACTTTAAAACATCAGGCTGATGTTTTCAAGTTTTGATTCATAAACCTGGCACATTCGCAAGCGCAGCAGTGTCCCTTTAAGAGAAAACTATATCACAAAATAGAAGTTTACAGTCTCCTGCCTTTTACGATATTCAAAAACAAGACATACTGTAAACCCTCTATTACTTATGAGATCTTTATCATACCATATCTTTTCAATTTTGCATTTTCATTTCAAAATTAACATTAGAAAAAGGTAACCATTCCAAGTGGAGTCCACTGCTAAAAAAGCAATCACATGCAACAATAATGGTGATAATTGTTAAGTGGAGAGCATCAACAATTATTGTTTACACTATCCACTGATTTTTTTTAAATCTCAAAATTCTAAAAATTCTCGTACACTGTAATTCAAAAATTAGTGGCATATACAATGTTCTTAACACATTAAACAACAACCACAAGAGCACAAGCATCAGAAAGGAACATACAGTGCAATTTACATGTATCCTAAAACAGTTTTGTTTCTCAAGTGCAAAGCAAAAAAAAAACACTGTTTAGTTAAAACAAAGAAATATTTCATTAAAAAATGAACTTACATCGGCCAGATTAAGGTAGTGTTTAGAAAGTTCACCATTGCTGGTATCCTGTAAAAGACCAAAAATCAGCATAAATAATAAACAATGCAATAAAGTGAAGGTACATGTAGCTTTGTTTCTCAACATAATTGCAATATTAAATCCCGATAAATGAGATGAAGCGATGCATATTAATTTTTCCCACGGTCACTTTGGGATATTTGGAAAAAATCCTCATACAAGAGCCAACCCTATAGACTACATGTACCTTAATGGCCTGGCTCCCACAAGTCTTGTCTAACTCTGTGGCAGAGCATCTGAACTACAATGTAGCAATAATTTTTGGAAAGTCATACATGTAGCTTCAACTCCTGCGAAGGAGCACTCAGAGGTTTTCAAGTATTCTTGAGTCGAATTAGAATAGATTTAGATGAGCATTTATGTAAAATTAGGATAAAATTTAGGGAATTAAGTTTTACACAACATTTCAATGTCGCCATGACATCATTCTCAAGTGACAAGAAAAATCTATAACCTGACTAATTTATACGGTGTGAGATGAAAGGAATGATTAGCATAACTATCTCTATTAAACATGTAGTGTTGTAACATGTATGTATGCTAAGACTATTGATAAGCACTTAGAGAAAAGGACTTAAAGAAGGACCATATAATTAAAACTGTCTGCGACCTTACAAGTAACCTTTCCATCCTGAAGAAATGTAACAGAAAACTAAGCGGCAAGTACGAAAGTAAGACCGGATTAATTCGGATCACTCAGCTCGGGTCAAGCAAAAAACGGTTTTGTAAGCCAAAACTACATTTGTGCAGATTAGCTTAAAGATTAGGGCTAAGGTGATTTCTTGAGGCCTTATCATCTTTTTAAGTCGATCTGAGGTGAGTGATCCGAGTTGATCTGGTCCGACTTTTGCATCTGGCTGAAAACTAGACCATCTTATTTATGAGATGCTGTTCATAAGAAAGAAGAAACCAAGCTTCAACATGCAATTGGACTCTATTCGCACAAAACTACATTGTAAGGGATCTAAGGAAGGGACCAACAAGGCCTTGGTCTTCCTTATTTTTGGCCCAAAGCTACATGTACAATGTAGCAGACCTACAAGGCATAGGCATTTCTGTACCAAGTTATGCTGAGAGCTATATACTCCTTTCCCCCATAACAACTGTATATAGGTCTGGATCCGCAACTGCAGAACCTGTCACCAGCATGATTTGCCACCTACGATGATCAACTCAAGCACCTCACCACAGATGCAGTATCAAAGATCCTAATCCTCTCTTTCACTCCTCTGTCAGTTTCCAGCTGAACTTCATAAATATCCTCAATTGTTCGAAACGTTGGCTGATAAAAAATTAATAAACATAAATTAATCATAATTTGCAAAGTTTTACTTTCTTAAATGGTCACGTCACTCTTACCAGTGCAGTCATGCAAATGGCACTTGACAGGGAAATAATTTTTATTCGGACCCCCGCCTGGGGGCATGAGCGAGGCATTCACTTTTTATGATAGTGAAAAGCAGTCAAGTCCTCATTCCCTGGGGGCAAAAGTGAAGAGTAAACCCCCCCCCCCCCCCCCCACCTCCTAATGTTCCACCCAAACATCTCCAAGTGTTGAAAAAATATTGTTGGCAGCCATGAAGCTAATACATTGATTTCAAGTGGCCAGTGCAACTAGGTATTTTCATAGTTCAGTTCACATTGACAATGAAACACAAAAAACAAAAAAAAAAACAGCCATGTGGGATACTGCTATTGAAGATTATTACGCCCTGAGAAAAACACCCATGATTCATGACTATTACATGGGTAATAATGCTTTGTAGAGCACTCACAGATGCAATGTCAATCATCATGTACATCACTGTTTAATTTACCATATGGCACGAAAATGAAACTTGTTGACCATGGAGTGTCAGATAAGGGGATGCCCAACATGGCAACTGATATTGCTATAAAAGTGTCGTCAAGTTCATCCACATCAATCCAGTCAGAGAAATGGCATACTGTTACAAGGTAGGCTATGCATGAAGATGTCTTGGCTTATAATCTGTTATGGTAGTGTCGGGATCAGGAGCCATCTCATCGGTTCTTTTGTTGACTTCGATCCATACTGTGCACAGGTACTACAGTTTGTGCACATATCAAAGACTGCTTGTCTCATCCCAGGCCAGATTAATACTTCTCCTGCCATGTGTATATTTGTCTCAGGACCAAAGTGATTTGCATGGATTTTGAGCAGCATCAGCGCTTGCATAGATTGTGGTATCATCACCTGTGCTCCTTTGTAGATAAAGCCATTATCAATTGTTAGCTCGTCCCAGTAGGGCCAGTACAGCCATAGTGGTTGTGGTACCTGCTTTCTTTTATCCGGCCAGCCCTGAGCGATTGTGATCATTAATGTGGAAAGATGTTCATCCTTTTTGGCCTCGTTGCATAGGCAAGATTCTGTGGTTTCTGTGAGGCGTGGGTTGTGAGTGTCGGATTCCTTAGTGAGTTCTGTCCTGAAGTCTTCGACGCCCGTGATCCTGGCATGCACTGGGGTGGGCAGTGCAGCTCTTGAGAGGGTGCCTGCCAGGTGGAGTGAGGCTCCTTTCTTGTATTAATTTTGATGGAGAAGCGGTAACTCTGCAGTCTCATTAGCATTTTCTGGAGCTGTGCTGGTGCTTTGTGCTGGGTTTTTTAAAAAATATTTTCCATACAGTACAGCCAGTGGTAACATTTTCCAAATGCATTGCAAATGACTAAGCATTCTTTTTCGATTTGTCAGTATCGTTGTTCTGTGGTGTTGAGGCTGTTTGATGTGTATGCTACAGGTTGGAGGCATCCTTCACTATGCCGCTGGACAAGGGCACTGCCCACGACTTCTTTGCTTGCATCGACTTGAAGTATCATCGAACTTAACTATTAGAGTGTAATGTGAAGTGCTACTTTTCTACCCATATGAAACACGTGAGCTTTAGCCCTACTAATGGAAATGGGCCCACACAAGGACAGAGAAAAACTCTGATCAGGGTGTTGTCTGGATCTGCTTGCATTCCTCGATCAGTTACGATGTTGCCTATAAATTTGACTTGTTATAGTTTGAACTGTAGTTTGCTCTGGTTTAGTTTTATGTTCTTCATTGAGCAGTGCTCCATAAGGGCAACAAGACGGCGGTCATGGTCTTTCTCGGCTTCTTGGTAGGTTGTGCTTTCTCCAAAGACAAGAATATCATTGCAATGCACAGTACTTGAGGGGTGCTTCAGATACCAAATGGAAGCGTAGCCATCAGTATCTCCCGTAGGACATGTGCATTGTTGCCATGAGTGACGATGCTTCATCGAGGGGTATGTGTAGAAAGCCTTCTCTGACATCCACTAGTGAGAAGCATTGGCATGGCAGAGTCTGTGGAGTTGTTCAGACATTGTTGGCATTAAGTATACTGGTCTCAGAATACCCTTATTGATTGTTTGGCTGGGGTCAATACAGATCCTTGTTTTCTTTGGTGTCTCTTTGATGACCTCATTGGAGCACTAAGAGGTGGGTTCCTCCACTTTCTCCATGATACCAGCAATGGCATGTCTGTCAAGGGCTTCTTTTTCTTTTATGCATTTGGCTACAGGGACTCAATGGATCGGCATTTGTACTTGGGAGACATCGGCCTTCGAGGTTCTCAGGATACTGTTGTTTTATGTTTTCTTGTATGAGTTTCACAGGTGGGGCCAGGCGTCTTTTGGAAGGGATAATTATGGGTTTTGAGGGTGACGGCGTGGTCGGGTCCCCGTACCTCTTGTCCTTGTTGGGTTGGTCAAGATTTGACATCCTTGGGTGTACTATTGGTTTTGGCTGTTGGGCTCCCTGGGTCTGGGCTTGTATGTGACGAGCTGGCTTGGTAGGTGGGGGACTCTCTTTCTTGTAGAGTTTTTTTACTGCTGATGTGAGGGAAAAACTGCTGATGGTGATGAGTTCCAGTGCGCCCACACAATTGAACCAACAGACAAGGGGCTGGTTTGTTCATCATGACAATGACATCTCTAGGGAGTATCTGGAATGTAAGGGATTCGTATCTTTTGTTTCGTTCCCACAGAAGGTCAATCTGTCCCAGTGGCTGGACATCGCCATACGAATGAAGTAGGTAAGGTGACTTTCTTAGTTTCATGTTTGGCATCAACCTGAGAAGGACATATTCAGTCAGGATATTGCAGGTGGCAGCTGTGTCTATCTGGAATGCCATTGGCGAGGGTTGGAAGGGTAACAAAGTACTTTTTCTTTGCGGGGTCTGTGTGGACACTGTGTACCTGTCGTGTTTCCGGGGAGTTGCACTGTTGTTGGTAGTCATCAGTGTAGTATTCCACAGGGTGTTGATCAGGTGTGGTGTGTTGCAGATGTGGGTTTTGATCGCGGGGGGTACCGGTTGTGATTGGCCTGAAGGGGTTCTGTTTCCTCGGCCCCAGCCCTGAAGTTGCCATTGGGCAGTTTTCTGTATCAAGACAGACCCTGGAAAAGTGGTCATTAATTCCATACTTTGTGCCATTTTCAGGACATGTTTTCCAGGTGTGAGGGTCTCGTCAGTCCCCGCACCAAAAGCAGGTTCCAGGCTCCCACTTTAGTTTTATTTGTTTATGGCTAATCCAGTGTACTTGTTCCTCAAGTACCAATAGATCCCGCGTAACGAAGTCGTAATTTGTCCATCCAGATCCATGGTTTTTTCCAATCATCAGCTGTTATCTGCGGTTCGATGGCGTAGCGGACCACCTGCAAAGCTTCGACCGGCAATGCCGATCGTAGAACCACTATTTCCAGCAAAGGTTTCTTTTAATAATTCGCTCTCTCCATCTCAGGGTTTTTTGCTAACTTTCTGTTCTCTGCTTGGATCTAGCAGTCATTGAATCTGAGTTCAAAGTTCTTGAAATTTTCTGATATATTCCCGCCAAGTTTCAATTCGGGTCGTCTGAGGTTTGCCATAACTGTTTGAAAAGTCGGCTGCCACTGTTTCACTTAATGTATGTTTAGTCTCCGCGAATGCTTCTCTTGTCGACTTGTTGGGTCAATCCCACTATTCTGACACCATGTCGGCCAGGACAGATGAGGCAGGCTGTAATGATAACTCAATGAACACAGTCTTTATTCCACACTCGATCACAAGGGTCTCGGTTAGAACCAGAACAACAACAACAAGCTCTAGGTAGCCCGGATGTAGGGCCTAAGTAAAAGTGATGGGACAACAATATGACTTATCCTTCAAAACAATACAGGGGCTGCGGAGAAGGAGGGGCAGTGTTGTTTTCTACTACACCTCACCCCCCCCCCCCCAAAAAAAAAAAAAACACACTTTCAAAAATACCCTGCAGCCCCTGCAATGGAAGCTGGCACAATACCAAAACATCCAGTTTCAAAACCTTCCATTTGGCATTTGGGAAGGGCTGGGGCTTCAGAAAAGTGGACCATCCACGGAGAAACAATTCTTGCGTGTGTGCGTGTGTGAGAGAGTTTGTGATGTTAAGTATAACTAAGGGCGCTTTCCTTTTGTCAGAACTGGACGGCCAGACCCATCACTTTGCAAAGAAAATGCAACCATTTGAAGGAACACTTGCATGATATTCCCTCGTAATCTTCTGGAGGAGTATATATGATCCTCGAAGTGTGTTAATTTCAATGTGTTGTAGAGTTATTCCTTCCAAATGTCTGGCCGGTCAGTTCTGTTAAATGGAAAGCACCCTAAGATAGATTTCAGTTTATAGCAGACCAGTGCCAACTCTCCAGGTTTTGCCAGGGGCGTTCTGGTTTTTTCTCTTTTCTGCCCGCAAAGACCTGAAATATCCTGGCTTTTTCCAGATTCAGACAAGGAGTGAAATAAGTGTGAATTCTATTTGGTCCCTTTGCTTCACGATCGATCGCATGCTACACGCTGGTTCCTTGCATTGCATGCGCTGTCTGAGGTCTGGGGACTAACTTGCTCGATTTCATGCATTGCTGGACATGCTTTCGTCATAAGTGCCGGTATGATGAACAAAATGGCTTCAGGGAGAGCGTGAGCATGATCATGATGATGAAGATTTGTCAAATTCAAGGCTTAACTACAGAATACCCCGCCACTCTAAGTTGTACCCCTTAAAATTGGGATATTTGGCTACGCAGTTTGTGTACGCTCTTTCTTTTTTATGTTTTTAGGACGAGAAATAGACACGCTACGGGGCTACGTGGCTAATTGGGGCTACTTGGCTATGGGGCTACGTGGCTACATGGCTAAGCAGCTACGGAGCTGCACAGTTCAATGTATATTACCTCGTTCTTCAATGATCTATGAGCCGAAGTGAACAAGAACGGGCTAAACTTCAGAATACCTGGTGACTCATTAAATCCTGCTACCGCAGTCCCGCAGTCGACATAATATACAGAATATTTTTATATAAACATTACAAAATATGCCGCTTGCATTGAACACGTTGGTGTTCACCTTGTTGGTCCTTGCTACCGCAGTCTCGAAGTTGGCAAAATTAACAAAAACTAGTTTACTGATTAGGCCTAAACATTCTCGTAAAATTTTAGCTTTCATTCTGTGGTTCAGTCAATTACACTTTTCACGAGATCATGTGAAGCATAAAGCACTCGTTTACTGATTAAGCCTAAGCACTCGTTGCAGTGATTACTAAGGCCTAAGAACTCTCGTAAAATTTTAACTTTCATTTTGCAGTGCGGTGAACTACACTTTTCATCAACTGCGGGACTGCGAACCGCGGTACCACTCTATTTCAACACTTAGTTCATTGTTCATTGACTGCGGGACTGCGGACCGCTGTAGCACTTCATTTCAACACTTAGTTCATGTAGCCACGTAGCCACGTAGCCATGTAGCCACGTACATGTGGCCGCGTAGTCGTGTAGCCGCGTAGCCCACGTAGTGTGTCTACTTCTCGTTCTAAAAACATAAA
>NC_090871.1:16662186-16682186 GCF_036669935.1 Montipora foliosa
TGCCCACCCCTCAATGGATTCATTTATACGTATAGTAACATTTAATACATTGCAAACTGCTTGCACAATAAGTGCATGGCACCATGTATGTTGCTGTGAAAACAAACACACAATTGCTCTGTAATGGGTCCAATAAATTTTTGACGGTTGTTTCTGATGGATTCAACTCCAGCAGTATTTCATTCATGTGATAGGAAGGATCATTGCATAACTGGTGGCCAACAGAAGAAAAGAAGCATGAACCATCTCAGGAACATTCTAGTACCTTCAACCCCTTTTGAGCTAATCGAGCCTGCAACAGTCCTATAGAAGGATTTCTTACCATTCTATGTGCTGTATGTGTACTCGTTCGATGAGCAGCAGGGCCTGGGTTTGATTCAATGTCTCCTGATATCAATACCTTTTCTCTTGATAGACAATAATTCTCATTTTGTTGGTTCAATTTTGTCGACTGCGTAGTAGCGGATTGATCTTGAATACACAATAGGACTGACAAGTCTTTTTTTGTGTTTAGCAGTCCTGCGGATAATAAGATAAAAATGACAATTGGGATCTCCTAACAAGGGTGGCACAGTTGGTTAGTGCGCGGCCTTGGTGCAAGAGGTCCCGAGTTCGATCCCCGGGTCTCACATCCTTGTTTAGACTTCTTTTCTTTCAGTGTAGCCTACGTAGCTTTAAATACCTTAAAATGAAGCACTGATGAAACGTGGGGGTAAAATGAGCGCACCGTCGGCTTCCTTGGAGAATACTCTCTAGAGAGTAAAGGAACTTCCGACGTTAAATAAGGTGTACCTTTGCCTTTACTCTGGAAGATTGTCATGTCTGAGTTGCGGTCTAGGTATAGAGATATAATATTTTCCAAAAGCAAGAGATAAACACTTTCTCAACTCAGACGAGCTCGGTACGTCCTTATTTAAACAATGCACCATAAACCTTCTAATTACCTTGTCTTTCTGAAACAAGCTCGACGTTTGCTTGTGAGGAATTAATCCTGGAAGGTTCTCTGTCCCGGGGAGCATGTACTGCCTCAGCCCTTGCTCTATCGCAGGAGATTGGTACGGATTTCTCATCAGTTTTCGTTACATAATCAGTGACCGAGTCTTTCGACAGTTCTTCATTATGGTCCATCACACAAGTACTAGTGTCTGGAAGCATGGATTGCTTGGTTGTCACTGTGTTTCATGTCACGGATGTTGTTCAAGTTGTATTCATGTGGCTTTGATGACTCATAGCTTGCAAAACTTCGTGATAGCTTTGATAAACATTGGTATACTTTGATAGCTTTGATGTTACTCTCCAAATGGCAGTCACCTTCCAAAATGGAATTTATTTATCCCCCGTGAGCTTAGGGGATGAACAAGCACCGTCTTCTCACTATGTGTCGGTCGATTCCATTTCTACATGTATTAGGGCCGATTTACACGATACGATTTTGTCGCATGCGACAAGCTCGCGACAGGCCTACGACATGACATACGATTGTCGCAGCGTTTTAAAGCATGTTTTAAAATGCTACGACATTTTTTCTGACGTACACAACAGTCGTAAATCATGTCGTGGGCCTGTCGTAAGCCGTTGTCGCATGCGACAAAGTCGTACCGTGTAAATCGGCCCTTAAAGTCTTCGCGTTGGTCAGTGAAAGGCGGTGCACAATTAATCTGTACTTGTTCAGAATATTTTGCTTCACCTTCGAAGAAAGTCATTTCTTTAATTCTTCCGTTTCTTGCTTCTAAATGCAGGAGTGATATAGTTGCATAAAGAACCTCACCAAAACTCGTGGATATAAGGAACATCGATCTACAGCCTTCCACGGATAAAACATGAAATGTAAATTGGTAAATATATGGAAAAAAGGCGAGATAAAAATAATAAGAAGAACAAACTAAAAGTATTAAAAAAGGTGGCTATTGTTTAAAAATAATGCTATACTGATTAGGAATCGGCTTAGAATTATCGTCAGCATGCTTGGTAGCAGAAGTGTGCCAAGCCTCCAAAGTTTTTCTAATACGAAATAAGCCATTGTCGATAACTCGAGAATGATTAAAATCAATGTTTTACCCATTAGTACATGTTTTTACATTCCTAATATGTTCTCTCTTGCGGGTTTCAAAGCAACGGCCGGTTTCACCTACATAACACCAATCACAATCGGCACAGGGTATTTTGTAATTCACGTTGGGTTGGTGTTCAATAGGTTGTCTGAATTTAGGAGAATGAATTCTTGTTGCAAAGTCTTGAGGGGCTTATTTACAACTCGAATGTCGTGCCTTCGAAGAATTCTTGTTAGCGGTTGCGTAACACCATTGATGAAAGGAAGGACAGCAAACCATTAGGGTTCTCTTGAGGGGCAACCCATTTAAAAAACATGCAAAACAATTCTTCAGGCGAAGGGATGGCATGTGTGGGTGGTTTGGAAAATTTTCGATATTGGAAATAATGATAGGAGGGATAGTTGTTGGCTCATAGAGCATCAATGACGTTGGTTGATCTCGATATTTTTCCCTTGTGGTGTATTTGGGAGTTTAATTGCGCGGTGTAGGAGGGTCTCAGATGTGCTGATCACTGTGGCGTTTGTCATGGTGAGAAGAAAAGTCTAAATATCTCTCCGTGTGAGTTGCTTTGCGGTAAACATCAATAGTGATCGTGTTATCCTTGGGAGAAACCAAAGTATCCAGGAAGGCGATCTGTCGGTCAGATTCCTCCTCAATAGGAAATGAGATGTGTGGATCGATGGGATCAAATGTAGTATGAAAAGAGTTAACAGCATCTCTTTTGATGATACAATAGCTGTCATCCACGTAGCGTTTCCATACTTTTTTAGCTTGTACTTTAGACTTGTCAATGGCCACTTCTTCCATCGCTTCCACGCACAACGTCGCCACCACAGGGCTCAGTGACGGGGCTACCCTTCGCGCAACCATGGATCTGTTTGCATATCTTATCATCATAAATAAAGTAATCGTTAGATAAGATAAAGTTCAACAGTGAAATGATTTCATTACTGTCTAAACTCGTTCGTGAAGAAAGTGAATCGTCCTTAAGTAGTTTGTTGCTTATGTAATCACAGGCTTTGTCCGTGGAAATAGCTGTAAATAGTGATACTACATCTAAGGATAGCATAAGTTTGTCATCCTGGATGTCATCATTGGAGATTTGTTCAGCAAACTTGGCAGAGTTAGAAACAGAGAAACCATTACTGTTTTGTAGAGGTGACAAGATGTCGGTAAGAAACTTAGAAGTACTGTAGAAAGCTGAGCCAATGGATGAAACAATGGTTCTAACAGGATTTCATATCATATCATATATCATCATATCGTATATCTTTATTTACCCTCCGATTTTTAGAGTAGCTTGGTGTAGCTAATATCTCCGAGCATTTACCCTCCCAACCATGATACATCACAAAAGACAGACCACAACACCGGGAACTACATGCCCCACTCTTTGCGACAAGGGTGTGGGTTCTTTTACGTCCCACAGATTATGAACATTGAAGAGCTGTGAGACGGGACCTTCGGCTTATCGTCCTTATACGAGAAGACTAGAGAGTCTAACCATTTGCAAATGTAATTACAAAGGCAGCACTTTCTTCTCAGTTGTTTAAAGACCCTGAGTGTTGGTCCGGCCGGAATTGAACTCACGACCTCCCGCGTAACAGCCCGGTGCTCAACCAACTGAGCCACCGGTGCGCTGGTATTTCCTTGTTTGTGATGTTTGATTGATCCACGAATGGCTGGTGGTATGGCATCAGTGGAGTGAAGTTTGCGGTAAGTGGAATTGCTGATGTTATATTGATTCTTCAGGACGAGAAGCCTTTTGAGTTCACGTTCAATCCTCTTGAAGGGGGATTTGAGGACTAGTTCATAGGTGTTACGGTTGCTAAGTAAAGAGTCCATTTTGCTGTTGTACTGAATCACATTTATCCAGGACTACGAAGCAGTTTCCTTTATCAGCTTTCATTAAAATCCTGGTCTCGTCTTTTTTTAAATCTTGAGGGGCCTTTCTTTCATCAGCAACAATATTCTTTTGTGGGAGTTGGTTAGGAGTTGGAGCAAATTTAGGACCCTTTTTTAGAAAAGATCGTTCAGAAACACACAAGAACATTGTTGCTGAAGTAGAAGCCGCGATTCACCATCTACCAAAAGAATCGAAGAATTTTATTCGTAACTCTACGGCTACGATCCTTCTCAAAGCACGACCTCCTTCCCATAAGAACCTCAGTGCTGATGAAAGAAAGACCCTTCAAGATTTAAAAAAGACGAGACCAGGATTTTAATGAAAGCTGATAAAGGAAACTGCTTCGTTGTCCTGGATAAATGTGATTCAGTAAATGGACTCTTTACTTAGCGACCGTAACACCTATGAACTAGTCCGCAAATCCCCCTTCAAGAGGATTAAACGTGAACTCAACAAAAGGCTTCTCGTCCTGAAGAATCAGTACTACATCAGCAATTCCACTTACCGCAAACTTCACTCCACTGATGCCATACCACCAGTCATCAATCAAACATCACAAACAAGGAAATCCTATTAGAACCATTGTTTCATCCATTGGCTCAGCTTTCTACAATACTTCTAAGTTTCTTACCGACACCTTGTCACCTCTACAAAACAGTAATGGTTTCTCTGTTCCTAACTCTGCCAAGTTTGCTGAAGAAATCTTCAATGATGACATCCAGGATGACGAACTTATGCTATCCTTCGATGTGGTATCACTATTTACAACTATTTCCGCGGACAAAGCCTGTGATTACATAAGCAACAAACTACTTAAGGACGATTCACTTTCTTCACGAACGAGTTTAGACAGCAATGAAATCATTTCACTGTTGAACTTTATCTTATCTAACGATTACTTTATTTATGATGATATGATATGCAAACAGATCCATGGTTGCGCGAAGGGTAGCCCCGTCAGCCCTGTGGTCGCGAAGTTGTGCATGGAAGCGATGGAAGAAGTGGCCATTAACACGTCTAAAGTACAACCTAAAGTATGGAAACGCTACGTGGATGACAGCTATTGTATCATCAAAAGAGATGCTGTTAACTCTTTTCATACTACATTTAATCCCATCGATCCACACATCTCATTTCCTATTGAGGAGGAATCTGACCGACAGATCGCCTTCCTGGATACTTTGGTTTCTCGCAAGGATAACATGATCACTATTGATGTTTACCGCAAAGCAACTCAAACGGAGAGATATTTAGACTTTTCTTCTCACCATGACAAACGCCTACACCGCGCAATTAAACTCCCAAGTACACCGCAAGGGAAAAATATCGAGATCAAACAAGTCATCGATGCTCTACGCGCCAACAACTATCCCTCCTATGTTATTTCCAATATCTTAAAGCGGAAATTTTCCACCCACACATGCCATCCCTTCGCCTAAAGAATTGGTTTGCATGTTTTTTAAATGGGTTGCGCCTCAAGAGAACCCTAATGGTTTTGCTGTCATTCCTTTCATCAATGGTGTTACGCAACCGCTAACAAGAATTCTTCGAAGGCACGACACTGATTCGAGTTGTAAATAAGCCCCTCAAGACTTTGCAACAAGAATTCAGACCACCTATTCTGCACACCAACCCAACGTGAATTACAAAATACCCTGTGCCAATTCGCAGTGATTGGTGTTATGTTGGTGAAACCGGCCGTTGCTTTGAAACCCGCAAGAAAGAACATATTAGGAATGTAAAAACATGTGCTAATGGTCAAACATTGCGAAACATGAATGGTCATTCGGTCACCTCATTGATTTTAATCATTCTCGAGTTCATATGGTATCGACAAAGGCTCTTTTCGTATTAGAAAAACTTTAGAGGCTTGGCACACTTCTGCTACCAAGCATGCTGACAATAATTCTAAGCCGATTCCTAATCAGTATAGCATTCTTTTTAAACAATAGCCACCTTATTTCATACTTTTGCTTCTTCGTATTATTTTTATCTCGCCTTTTGTGCATTTATTTCACCAATTTACATTTTATGTTTTGTCCGTGGAAGGCTGTAGATCGACCGCCGAAAGCTTATACTCCTTTTTAAAACTTTTAGCCAGAGAACGTTTTTATTGTATTTTAATATGTCTCATCCTGGCTGCGCCTCAATTTTTAATTATGAACTGCGTTGATCAAACCAAATTTTGTGTATTACTACCCCACCGACGCACCACCACAATTTCTTTAGAAACTACCCCCTATAGACATCTTACCTAAATACTTCGTTTCTGTTGCCTTTCTCCCTTACGAACAATTAAAGTTAGTATAATTTTCAGTGTTGAATATAAGAATTCGATGTTGTATTCACCGCACTACCAAGCGAATATAACATTTTGGAGGTGGGGTTGCTCAGCTAAGCAAGTACTTTTCGTGAGTTTTTTCACTTTCTTGATATTCACCGCGGAAAATTCTACTAAAACAATTAGTCGCCTCAAGCTCAGTGAATATTGGGGAGTATTTACCTAGACTACGTCTCGTACGTTCTCGGTAATTACATTTGTTTATTGAAAATTCTCTGCGCTGATTGGTTGCACTTGAAGTGATTATTACGGGGTAATCACCTAAGCGATTTCGTCAAGATGGCCGCAAGACGTTTTGTTGAGTAGACAGACGAAGAAATTAATTATTTTAAAGAAAATGTTTACCGCAAAGCAACTCACACGGACAGATATTTAGACTTTTCTTCTCATCATGACAAACGCCACAAGATCAGCACAGCTGAGACCCTCCTACACCGCGCAATTAAACTCCCAAGTACACCGCAAGGGAAAAACACGTCATTGATGCTCTACGAGCCAACAACTATCCCTCCTATGTTATTTCCAATATTTTAAAGCGGAAATTTTCCAAACCACCCACACATGCCATCCCTTCGCCTAAAGAATTGGTCTGCATGTTTTTTAATTGGGTTGCGCCTCAAAAGAACCCTAATGGTTTTGCTGTCATTCCTTTCGTCAATGGTGTTACGCAACCGCTAACAAGAATTCTTCGAAGGCACGACACTGATTCGAGTTGTAAATAAGCCCCTCAAGACTTTGCAACAAGAGTTGAAACCACCTATTCTGAACACCAACCCAACGTGAATTACAAAATACCCTGTGCCGATTCTCAGTGATTGGTGTTATGTTGGTGAAACCGACCGTTGCTTTGAAACCCGCAGCGCAAGAAAGAACATATTAGGAATGTAAAAACATGTGCTAATGGTCAAACATTGCGAAACATGAATGGTCATTCGGTCATCGCATTGATTTTAATCATTCTCGAGTTCATATGGTATCGACAAAGGCTCTTTTCGTATTAAAAAAACTTTAGAGGCTTGGCACACTTCTGCTACCAAGCATGCTGACAATAATTCTGAGCCGATTCCTAATCAGTATAGCTTTCTTCTTAAACAATAGCCACTTTATTTCATACTTTTACTATGTTCTTCGTATTATTTTTATCTCGCCTTTTTTGCATATATTTCACCAATTTACATTTTATGTTTTATCCGTGGAAGGATGTAAATCGACAGCCGAAAGCTTATGTTCCTTTTTAAAACTTTTAGCTAGAGAACGTTTTTATTGTATTTTAATATGTCTCATCCTGGCTGCGCCTCAATTTTTAATTATGAACTGCGTTGATCAAACCAAATTTTGTGTATTACTTCCCCACCGACGCAGCACCACAGTTTCTTTAGAAACTACCCCCTATAGACATCTTACCTAAATACTTCGTTTCTGTTGCCTTTCTCCCTTACGAACAATTAAAGTTAGTATAATTTTCAGTGTTGAGTATAAGAATTCGATGTTGTATTCACCGCACTACCAAGCGAATATAACATTTTGGAGGTGCGGTTGCTCAGCTAAGCAAGTACTTTTCGTGAGTTTTTGCACTTTCTTGATATTCACCGCTGAAAATTCTACTAAAACAATTATTCGCCTCAAGCTCAGTGAATATTGGGGAGTATTTACCTAGACTACGTCTCGTACGTCTCGGTAATTACATTTGTTTATTGAAAATTCTCTGCGCTGATTGGTTGCACTTAAAGTGATTATTACGGGTTAATCACCTAAGCGATTTCGTCAAAATGGCCGCAAGACGTTTTGTTGAGTAGACAGACGAAGAAATTAATTACTTTAAAGAAAATGCATGATATTTTTAAAATAATCTCCTAAGTATGTAATTATACTAAAACAATCATTCACCTCAGGCTCGGCTTTGTCTCAGTTTTAATTCACCGTCTCGCCTTTAGCGTATAATTATTAAATATTACTATTTTAATTGTTAAAAGACAGTCGCATTATTAATCGAAGGCTATACGTTACATCGTTTCCAAGAACTTACTTTATCATTTCCAAACTTTGAGAATCAAGAACTTTTTTATGGATTCCGTAAACCCGGCTCACCATGCCGTCATTTTTCCTCGTCGGCACTTTACTGGTAGGTATATGTTACGTTTCAGTGAGTTTTAATACCCAGGGGCAGTTTAGTTTCTTCAGCTGTTTCTTAGCTACAGTATCAGGGCGCATTGGAATTTCAGAGGGATTATATTTCTGGGCGCATGAGGGCGCACTGGATGTAATTGCTAAGGTCTTCTACCAAAAACTGCTCCAAAAGGCAAGGCACACTCTACATAAACACAATATATTAAGCTACTCGACTCATCCAGAAAAGAAAAAAGCAACAACAAGAGGTATGTGCAACTTGATTTAGTAAGCGCACAAGCTTTGAATTATGTCGAGAAAACTTACTTTCAACGTTAGATGGAGACTTCAGTGGAAAGCTCAGTCGCTAATATGGTTGTCGAAAAGGCAACCTGAAAAGAAAGGATACAAAGTTAGAAAGATGATTTTAAGAAAGTATATGCAGTCGTTTTCCTAGTTCTAAGTATTTCTCCTTTCTGAAGCGTGAAACAAAAGAATGTCTTTTATGAGAGAAGAGGAGATCGATGTATATTTATTTCTCGTTTTTAATAAGGCGCGATGATCGAGTGAAAAACAATGTTGTATTTTAAACTAAATTGTAGGAGCAAGAGCCAACAAAAAAGAAGCACAGACAAATTCCAAAGTGATGCCTTAGCAGAGATATGTCCAGGTTTGCATGCAACTGCGAAAATTGCGAAATTTGCGAAAAATCGCAAAAATCGTAAAAACCTGAAAAGGTAGGGAAAACAAGTCGCCGATAAGACTCGCGATTTAAGTGATTTTAACGATTTTTGCAAAAAATCGCAAAGATAAGAGAGTGCGAACTTCATTCTGGAACAAAATATCGTGGTGTCATGTTTGAGCAAATGTAAAAACTGCGTAGAATTGTGTCCCGGTTTGCAAGCAGCTGCGAAATTTGCGAGTTTTGCGAAAAATCGCAAAAATCGTAAAAAACTGAAAAGATACAGAAGACAAGTCTTCGACAAGACTCGCAGCTTGGGTAGCAAGCGTTTCGGTGTGGGGGTGGGGCGATTGGACATAAAGGCTTTTAATGTTTTGGCCACGCGAAAAGTGGGGTGAGACAAGAAGGAAACGCTTGCAGATTGAAAACCGCCCACTTGACCCGTCATGCGTGTCACTGGCTGTCATAAATTGACCAAGAAAATGTTTGGTCTTTCCTAATAGCGAAAATGAACTTTGGGCAAGAGAAGCTAAAACAATTTGACAAGAAAAATAACGATAATATCGACCAATATTAGAAAACAGATACTTTACCCGAACTCGGCCTCCAAGTCCAACTATGGAAATGTTCTCGAAAAAATTTCCCGCGACTATAAGATTTTAATGTTTGGTAAGGCAAATATTTCAAATGCTGAGTACAAAAGTACTTTTAATAAATCTCAGAGTACCTGAAATCCGAATGAATGTTGTTGTCCAACAAACCCGCCGAAGTTACTGCGTTTTCCAAGACAATTTTCTGTTCGGTGGTTTAACACCTTGTTCTTGGCGCTTGTGTTTTCAAGAAAGTGATGTTAAAATTAAAGGAACAGCTACAAATAGTGTGTCGCACTTGCTTCCGCAGCAATGTCATGGCTCTGTCGAAATCCCAAAGCGTCGGCATTAAAAATACACTACAGGAGCTCCACAACGGTGCAAAACACAAGGATCTCGTAAGATTGAATCATTCATTTTGTCTGTTTGCTAGCCAGCCGATGGGCCGAAATCCCCGTTAAAGGCTTCCTTGATTTGATCGTTCTCAATACTTTTGACTAACAATTAAATTAATAGGCACGCATTGTTTTTCGTAGGAAATGGGGCTTTTCCCAAAACCAGTAGGAAGAACAGCAAGCAAATTTCCCCCTTGGACGAGCTGTTAAATAAATCGAAATTTGTTCTACTTCTTTTAACGTGATTCCCTTGTTTTGCATCGCGCATCTCATACTGCGCCATGGCAAACATTGCAACTTCGGAGATGGCGGGGTTTCACGCCGGCCATCTGAAGAGAGGCATGAAAGGCTGCTTTTGCTGTTCAAGAGCTTTTAAGTGCAATCATGATAACTCTGCTCGGTTAAGAAAGTGTTGTTCCTGTCGCGGAAAATGATCATTTTAAATCCGAAATTGCCCCTTTGCCATCCATTTACCATTACAAGCACGGTGACCCACCATTTTAAATGGTTTTATTTACTCCTAATAGGTGCACGGAAAACATATTTTAAGGAGAAAAAAAAGTTGGATAGTAGAAGTTCTAGTATTTACCTATAAATGCCGTGAAACTGCATTTGGAATCTGACACTGAGAGCAAGGTGATGACTGTAGCGGTCCAATTTGCTTACATTTCTTTACAAGATTGAGCAATTTGAAATCACTTTACTTAAAGATTATAGCCCGAACATACAAGCAGGTTCAAGTTTTCAGTAATATTCAGTAGCTTTTGCTAAATAACAACAATCCGTCGCACCTAGATGTAGGGAAAGGCCGCAGATAGCCATGTGTTTTTTGGAGTGGTTAGGGAGATTAAAATGACGAGCGACTGGCTTAGATGCATCCTTGTCATTCTTCTCAACATCACATCAAATCGGTCGCCTAGTCTTCTACCTGTCTCGCCAATGTATAATTTATTGCATAACGTACAGGTTATGCAATAAATGACATTTGCGGAGGTACATGTGAAACGATTCGTGATCTTAACAGATCGCTTAGTGCTGTGCTGTGTTTAACAGATCGCTTTGTGCTGCGCTTAGTGCTGTGTACCAGTGTGCACTACAAACCTACAGATTCTCACAGTTATTTGTTGATTCATCGTCACACCCATCACATGTCCAGAACTCCATTCCTTATCCTCAGTTTCTCAGACTTCGACGTCTATGTAGTGATGAATCCAATTTTCCCAGCAAATCAGAGGAGATGTGCCAGTTCTTCGAAAAACGTGGCTATCCTGTCTCTATGGTCGAAGCGGGCCATCACCGCGTCCAACAATTTGATGAACAGTCAGCACTACAAACGTCACAAAAAGATAAGCATGACAGAATTCCATTCACTCTCGCTTTCCATCCTCATAATCACGCAGCCAAAAGTATCATTCTTAATAATTTTAAATTACTCCAAAATGATCGCAAGACTGGTAGAATCTTTTCGCAACCTCCACTTATTTCATTCAAACGCGACAAAAACGTAGGCAACTTTTTAGTTAGAAGCGCGCTCAAAACTAACGAGCAACCCGGCACTTTCAAATGCGAGCGCTCACGATGCAAAACTTGTGTTTTCATTGTTAACACTAGCAAGATATCGGGACCTAAGCGATCTGTTAAGATCATCGATCGTTACACATGTACCTCCGCAAATGTCATTTATTGCATAACCTGTACGTTATGCAACTAGACCCTCTGTGAGGGTACACTGGGTTGCCTGTGGTACGTGCACCGTTCCAGACAATTTTTTTCAAGTTGGGGGGTCATTAAGAAGTCATACCAGACGAGGCCCATTGGCTCACAGGTCCTCACACGTTCGTACGACGAAACAGACCTGTCCTTGCGTAATATGTAGCTCTAACAGTGCACGATATTGTTTTGGTATTGTCTATCATTGTAGTGCCATGGTAGAAGTCTTGGGTAAATAATCTGAGAAGACATGTGGTTACTAGCAAAGTACTGAACCCAGAAAGATTGAAGAAAGTAAATGGGAAGTGAGAAACATTGGCTTCTGGGCTGACATGTTGGTAAACCTCTTTTCAAGACAAGTTTAAGCGTGCCCTCTGAGCATCTGAGAGCTTTGTAATATCGAAGTTCACTAAAGTTAAGCCCTGTTGGGCGGGGTTAGTGTTTGGATGGGAGACCAAAGTAATATACCCCTCATAAAACAGAAGCATCGGACCGAAAATACTATTAACGCTAACAAATGCGAACTCAGCAAGGTACAGATTTTGTTAGCTTGCTTTATGCAAAAACAAATATTGATGCAAAAGTAAATAAATATTGATACACAGTTTTTAGAAAGAGCAGAAGGAAGTTTCCAGGACGACCGCTCGAGAATAACATATTTACGACATGAAAACAACATTTATTTTGAACCGTGAATATGGAATATAAACAGTTACGATCAGCGACAAACATTTTGGGGGATTTTTGCAACGTTCAATTTTGTTATTGTAAGTTTTGGCTGCACAAATGTATCGCAAAATCGAAAGTGACATCGCCGGAATTCAGCGGGCGCCGTGATGAAGTTTACTCGCCAAACAGTGAAGTATCTGTGTCAAATGATGGCAAGATACCGGGTTTTTGTAAGTTTCTTTTTCTGTCAAGTGTTATAAAGTTTGACAATGAAATGAGCGAAGTCAAAACAAAGATCACAATCGCCCAAGTCTTGTTTAGGCAAAGTCAAAATTTACTCTCCAAGACGCGTACGACGTTATTTATTCTAACCAGATAATTCCATCATTTTGGAAATAGCAGCTACTTTATTATTCAACTGCGTCACAATTTTTCACTGATTTTGGGGCTCATTTTGTTGAAACTCAAGCACGCTTCCAACAGGCCAGCTGTGAACCCTTCCTGCTTACAGAGCAATACTAAAAAACTTCTCCCATATCACATTTCAACCTTAAGCTCGAAAATTCAATACACAACATGATATTATAATTCACAAAGGCAGAAAATACCATGTACTTCAGGTAAATACAGCTCACTTTGATTTCGTCTCGACGGGCGATAGATTGTTGTCGAAGTCCAGTACTCGTCGCTTTTGAGATTCCTGCCTAGTTTATCCAACTGACTTTCCATTATTGAGCTCCATAAGGGTATATTTTGTTTAAGGATCCACTAAAACGCCATTCGCGTTACATGACTTTCGACGCCATTGCAGGCTAAGTTAATGATTCTCCTGTGTCCACCAGAGAAATCTACGCAGTTCCACTACCCTCTCGATCCTAAGAAAATACGCGCAGAAGGCTCTATGCACAAAGACACCACTTACCAGGGGAGTGACAGGCAAGACTTTTACCGACACGGGAAAAAAAAAACAAAACAAAAAAAAAAAGAAAAAAAAAAGAAAAAAAAGAAAACAAACAAACAAAACGCAGACCTCGACTGGGTTTGCCATAGGCAACCCAGTAATAAACAAGACCCTCCGTGAGGGTACACTGGGTTGCCTGTGGTACGTGCACCGTTCCAGAAAAGATTTTTCAAGTTGGGGGGGCCTTAAGACCATTTAATGGGTCACCCAGAAGTCTTATCAGCAGAGGCCCTTTCGCTCACAGGTCCTCACACGTTCGTACCAAGAAACAGATCCTTTTCTGAGGTTAACAACCTGGCTACCGGCCTATTAATTAATCATTTGTAGAAAGAAGAAATTCCTGTCCTCCTGAGGAAAAATAGACACGCATTGCTTACGTGTGGTAGTGAAGTAACACAGCGATTTATTCCATATAAAATGTCAACTGAGCTGTGTGTTGTCTTCCAGGAGATTCAAGTTGTCCTTACATAATATGTAGCTCTAACAGTGCACGATCTTGTTTTGGTATTGTCTATCATTGTAGTGCCATGGTAGAAGTCTTGGGTAAATAGCCTGAGAAGACATGTGGTTACTGGCAAAGTACTGAACCCAGAAAGATTGAAGGAAATAAATGGGAAAAGAGAACATATGCTTCTGGGCTGACGTGTTGATAATTTTCATGCTCTCTCACAGCTTCTTTCACCACTAGTTTAAGCGTGCCCTCTGAGCATCTGACAGCTTTGGTTTACTTAAGTTATGCCTGTCCAGCGGGGTTAGTGCCTTGATGGGAGACCAAAACAATATACCCCTCATAAAACAGAAGCATTGGACCGAAAATACTATAAACGCTAACAAATGCGAACTGAGCAAGGTACAGATTTTGTTAGCTTGCTTTATGGAAAAACAAATATTGATGCAAAAGTAAATAACTATTGATACACAGTTTTTAGGCAGAGCAGAAGGAAGTTTCCGGGACGGTCGATCGAGAATAAAATATTTGCAACATGAAAACAACATTAATTTTGAACCGTGAATATAGAATATAAAAGTTACGATCAGCGACAAACATTTTGGGAGATTTTTGCTACGTTCAAATAAATCGCAAAATCGAAAGTGACATGGCCGGAATTCAGCGGGCGCCGTGATTAAGTTACCGCGGCATGTTTACTCGCCAAACAGTGAAGCATATGTGTCAAATGATGGCAAGATACCGGGTTTTTGTAAGTTTCTTTTTCTGTCAAGTGTTCAAAAGTTTGACAATAAATGATGAGCGAAGTCCAAACAAAGATCACAATCGCCCAACTCTTAAAAGGTTAACCATTTGTTTATGCAAAGTCAAAATTTACTCTCCAAGACGCGTACGACGTTATTTATCACCAGGTAATTCAATCATTTTGGAAATAGCAGCTACTTTATTATTCATCGGCGTCACAATTTTTCACTGATTTTGGGCCTCATTTTGTTGAAACTCAAGCACGCTTCCAACAGGCCTGTGAACCCTTCCTGCTTACAGAGCAATACTAAAAAAATTCTCCCATATCACATTTCAACCTTAAGCTCGAAAATTCAATACACAACATGATATTATAATTCACAAAGGCTGAAAATACCACAGAATCCTTTTCCAGCGAAAAATGTATTGAAACAAACAACATATTTGCTCTTAGAGGCGAAAACCTCTTCCTATTTCATTGCGTTCGTGAAGACAAGAAACTCAATCGTGTCAATATGCGCAATATAACTAATATTACAACAAACAAAATTTCAGGATCAAACCGTTTCCATGAAGAACCTTTGCCTTGAATAATGAAGCACAAAATAGACGACAAGCTTTCTTTCAAATAATTCTTGGCTGTCACATTTCCAATTATATTTTTACTGAAGACTGTGCAGAATCCACGTAAGGTGTTCGATTCGTTCTGTGTCTTCGTTGAACCCATAAGTTACCAGACAATTTTCCATTTGGTTTCAGTGTTCTACATAACAGCACACTTGGTAAAATATTTGACAAACAGCTCACTTTGATTTTGGCTCGACGGGCGATAGATTGTTGTCGAAGTCCATTACTCGTCGCTTTTAAGATTCCAGGAGTTTGTTTTTCGCTGCCTGCCTAGTTTATCCAACTGACTTGCCATTATTGATTTCAATAAGGGTATAATTTGTTTAAGGATCCACTAAAACGCCATTCGCCTTACATCACTTTCGACGCCATTGCGGGCTAAGTTAATAATTCTACTGTGTCCACCAGAGAAATCTACGCATTTCCACTACCCTCTAGATCCTAAGAAAATATGCGCAGAAGGCTCTATGCCCAAAGACACCACTTACCAGGGGAGTGACAGGCAAGACTTTAGTGTTTATCGTAAACCAACTAACACTGGCCTACTGCTTCACCACCAAAGCCATGTCGATAAAAGGTACAAGAAATCGCTACTCAAGACCATGTTAAATCGAGCGTTCCACCTGTAGTCCACATGGGAGTCTTTGAAATCTGAATGTGATCATCTCAAGGTGATGTTTACTAACCTCAAGACTTTTACCGACACGGAAAATAAAAATAAAACGGAAAAATCTACCAAATTTCTAACTGGGATTGCCATACGGCAGTAACAAGATGAAAGTTGCCAATCGTTTATTCTCGACATTCACAACAACAGATACCGATGCGTCTTTCACAAATTGGCCACAGTCATTGAAAGCATTCAGAATAGCTTCATTCAAGCACAAAACGCTACACCAACTATGGTAAAAAATGCTAACAACAACACTAGTGACGATCACTGCACACGATGCAATTAATTGCACATGAAATAGCGTTACAGCTCCAAATACAAATGAATTCAGTAATAGCAGAAAACAAAAAGCCATGGGCTTCACACACAACTTGATCGCGAAAAAGAATGTTAGTATGATCACTCAATTATGTGATTGTGCCTGTCAACAAGACATTATTATACTTATTATACTTAGGATCGAAATTCTCCAATCACAATTAGCTATTTTAACAACCTGTTTCCTCAGAAGGACGTCCGTGAGCTGCCCAATCAAAACATGACAACTTCGATCCTCTTAGTGGCATAAATTCACAGAAAAAACAAATTGCTCTTTTCCCGTCTTCGTTTATTTCAGGAGGGCTTGGTTGATCTCTGTCTATCGTTAGAATCTTAGAATTGGTCTCGACTCCTGTCTCGTGTTGCTATCGCACACCCACTAAAATTCGCGTATTCTTGGTCGTTTTATTCCTACGCGTATAGAACCAAACAACTACCTCCTAAATGTCGAGACCAGTAAATGATCACACAAACGAAGCCAATGGCGAGAAATAATATTTCAAGTGAATAGCTTAAAATAAAATTTGTGCGAAATCTCGAGATAAACTAAGAATAAAGCCAGGATCCGAGCCAGGATTCGAGCCAGGATCCGAGCTAGGATTCGAGCCAGGATTCGAGCCAGGATTCGAGACCTAACCGAGACCTACCCTAACCCTAACTAGACCTAAATAGACTAGAACCAACCTAAATAGACCTAGCCTAACCGATGCGAGACCTAACCTAACCGACAGATTCGAGAATAAATAGCAGAGAAAGCTCATGTTAGCTCGAATCCTGGCTGGAATCCTGGCTCGGATCCTAGCTCGAATCCTGGCTCGAAGTTTAGGTATCCTCCGAAATCTCTCTCTTTAAGAAAGTTAAAGAAATATTGTTGCTTTCTAAAGTTAACAATAACTTCATTGCATTTTACGCTACAGTGACTATACTAAAATCTTTCTCTGACCTTTAAAAACAATCGCTAGCTGTAATCATTTGCCAGAAAGATCACGGCTACAAATGCCTGTCATCTTAATGCGCATTAACTTAAATTTCAACTCACGAATGCAAATTAGTTAAGCTCGAATATTACACAGCACAATGAATCACAACGGTTGAAACATCTCACAAAAACCTTTCCAGCGTGAAATTTATTGAAACTAACGACATATTTGCTATTGGAGACAAACAAAACCCTTTCTATTCCAATTGCGTGCGTGCAAACAAGAAACAATCCGTCTCACAAACCATACGATATGCAGATGAATAAATTTCTCAGTTCAAGATTAAACTCTTTCCTAAAGAACCTTTTCCGAAGCACAAAATAGACAACAACCTTTCTTTCCAATAATTCTTCACTGTCACATTTTCAATTATTTTTTTACCTGAAAACTATACAGCTTGACTACAAATTAAATGCAAATTGCCAGACAAATGAGATGCCACTTCGGTAAACACTGTGATACATTCAAGACATTCGATTCCTTTTACACCCATACTCAATTTCCCACTTACTGTCAGTGTTCTACATACCAGCACAGTTTATAAAATAAGATTAGAAACAACGCACACTTTCTCATATCCGACTGCAACCGTTGTCGAAGACCATTCCTCGTCGCTTTTAAGATTCCAGATATTTATTTTCCCCGCCTGTTTCATTACTCCAATTGACGTTCCATTCTTCATCTCATAAAGGTATATTTTTTCCACTAAAACGCCATTCGCGTTACAATGACTTTCAACGCCATTGAAGGTTTAATAATTAATTGTTCTCCTGTGTTCACCAGGGAAATCTACACATTACCCCAGTCCCCACAAAGCTAACAAAATACGCACAAAAGACTCTATACACAAAGACACCACTTAGCAGGGGACTGATAGGCAAGACTTTTCCCGACACGGAAAAAAAAAAATAAAAAAAAACACGAAAATCAAACACAGAACTTGACTGGTTTGCCATAGGCAACCCAGTAAAAACTCACGAAATGAAACCGAGATTCCGACTGGGTTTGGCAACCCAGTAAAAATGCTAACAACACCACTAGTGAGGATAATTGCAAACGATACAAGTAATTGCACATGAAATAGCGTTACAGCTCCAAATACAAAGGGATTCAGTAACAGCAGAAAACAAAAAGCCATGATAATACAAATAGACAGAAAATTCACCTTTTTCAGAAATTTAACTAAATGCATCCGGCTAGGCGTACATCTCTGCGACTAGCTCGATACCGCTAGCACTAACTTTAAGATCAGGAACTTTCTTCTTCAGGAAACTTTCACAGTTCTGTGCTTCTCTCCTTTGGCATTTGGTTTTCAGTGCAGTTCATATCATGATTTTCACATATTTGTTCATTTAGTACACATTTGTTCTCAACATATAAACTTTCTTTCAGTTTGCGCACCAACCCCGGCCAAAACAATCGCTCAACAGCATCTTTTAGTGTGGGTCTACCGCAAACGGCGTGTGCATAAGTGAGTTGTTTGAGCGTTCCGAGGAAGAAGCTTAATACAACAAAAAGCAATATGCTCACAAACGACATACTGTCATGGGCTGCACACTTCGCCACAACTTGATCGCGCAAACAAATGATATTTGGTATGATCACGCTCAATCATATGGTTTTGCTTGTCAATAAAAGGCATTATTATACTTATTATACTTAGGATCGAAATTCTCCAATCACAATTAGCTATTTTAACAACTTGTTTCCTCAGAAGGACGTCTCTGAAGGTGCCCAATCAAAACATGACGACTTCCATCCACTTAGTGCTATAAATTCACACAAACCACCGACGCCTGCCTTCCTTCGGTTATTTCAGAAGGGGTTAGTTAATATCTGTCTATCGTTAGAATCTCTCGACTCCTGTCTCGTGTTGCTATCGCACACCCACTAAAATTCGCTCATTCCTGGTCGTTTTATTCTTAGGGCCAAGTCGCACTAGAGGACAAAACTATTTACTTATGTCAAAAAACTGTCATCACAATGAAAAACCAAGTGCGACCGGTTTGTCCACCTAAGGACAAAATTTGGTCGCAGACGGACAAACTTCAAAGATGCCGTCGACTACCTCTGGAGCAGGCCAAACTGAAACAAATCTTGGAAAACAATGGCGAGGGTGTCTTGATTCGGAAATGATTTGACAGGTCACAGTGATATGTAGCAGAGTCTCTATGCGATAGACTTCGCGGTAAAATTGATAACGTTCTCATTTGGCAGCGACATGAATCCAGGCGCGGGCGACCAATATTTTTCGTATGAAATGGGGCAACAATTTCCTCAATATCCACCAGGATGGATCTATCCGATGCCTAACCCTTACATATTCAACGATCGAGGAACTCCCAGCCCATCTCCTTCTACCACGAGTTCTGACTCGTTGCAAGAATCCTTTCAGTTCAGCGAAGACGGCTCAATGCCGGGATCATCCCAAACTTCTTTGCGCCGTACATCTTCGTCAGCCGAGAACATTTTGAGATCCCTTGTGTCGCGGTTTGTGGATGGAAACAGCGAGTAAAGGCGGTTTCGCAGGAAATTGCGTGACGCTCACAGCATGGTGTGATGTTTTGTTCACATATTTTGTTCTCAAGTGCGACTGTAGCTTTCCGGACAATTGTTTTGCCACTGGCCGATTTCAAGTCAGATTTGTCCTGAACAAATCCGAAATTGCCCTCTAGTGCGACTTGGCCCTTACTCGTTTAGAACCAAACAACTACCTCCTAAATGTCAACACCAGTAAATGATCACGCAAACGAAGCCAATGGCGAGAAATAATATTTCAACTGAATAGCTTGAAATAAA
>NC_090871.1:16687186-16707186 GCF_036669935.1 Montipora foliosa
CTAGTGCCTTGCGAAGACACCTGAATGGGTTTTATGGGGAAATATGGCGATAGTAGGCGAAATAAAATCTAGACGCTCCATGAGCGTAAACTGGATTGCCTGTGGTACGTGTTACACAAAAACAAAATGCACTGAAATGGGTGGTATTGAACTGCAGCGTTCCAGTAACTTTTATAAAGTTGGGGGGAGTGGGGGTGATGTAGACCATTTGAGGGGTCACCCAGACGTCATGCCAGCAATGTTCCTTTGTCTCACACATTCTACCTGGTCTTCTACTTGGAAACTGTCCTTTAATCCTTCTAAATGCCGTGTTCTCCACTCAAGCATACTTACTATCCACACGGCTCTAAACTGTCAGAGTCTGATGTTCATCCCTATCTTGGTGTCCAGATCAGAAATACTCTTAGCTGGAACGAACATATCGACTACATCTGAAGGAAAGGATCTTCCTCCCTAAATATACTTAGACGAAACCTGTATAACTGCCCACCTGAAGTCAAAGCCCGAGCTTACCTCAGCCTTGTAAGACCCATCCTCTGCTATGCTAGCTCGGTCTGGGACCCATTCTCTATTTTCGAATTCTCCATAATACACTTTGTTTGCCCCCCAAATTTTGCATAAACTGTTGTGTTCAAATGGTCTTGGGGACACTGCATATTCCCAAGAGCATTTGAAAACAAAGGTTTATGCAAAATTTGGGGGGCAAACAAAGTGTATTGTGGGGAATTCGAAAATAGAGAATACACCAAACGCAACTCTGATAAGCTCGAGAAGATCCAGAGAAATGCTATCCGTTTTGTATTTAAGAACGAAGGCACAGAAAAATCGAGCAAAGTGCGCCCACAGCTCAAAACAAGAAGGTATTCATGAGTTTGAAAGCCTATCAAAGTTTGTTTTTCAAAATACGACGTAATTTGGGATTTTTAAGAGATTTTCAATTTTGTTCGTCTGATGCTTGAAATTCACAACAAATCAAGGGAAAATTACCCGGTACAAAAATGAAGCTGGCATCCACGCGCAATAAAAAATATAAACAATCTAGGTCGAATTGTAATTTTAAAGGACAGTAATCGGAGGTAAGTTGAAGGTAAATAGCGCAATCATCAGCAAAGAGACGTACTTTAGAGGCAAGACCGTTTGGCAAGTCGTTGATAAATAGCAAAAATAAGAGAGGTCCTACAACGATCCTTGAGGGACTCCTGACGTGACTGTGCAAGATTGTGAATGCTCACCACCTACAACAGTCACTTGAGATGTACCGGTTAATAGACCTTTGAACCAAGACCACAGTTTACCCCTGAAACCATAGTGTGCCAACTTAGTAAAAAGCCGCTGGTGGGAAACAGAATCAAAAGCCTTGGAAAAATCCAAGCGCACCACGTGGGACTGGCCTCTGTCGTTTAGGGCGGAAGAAAGATTGTGGATAGTGATAATCAACTGGGACTCACAGGAGTGAAATTTTCTAAAGCCACGTTGGAATGGAGATAGAAAAATGCTCGTAGATAAGTGTTTCATAATATGACTACAAAGAATATGCTCAAATAATTTGCAAGAAATACAGGTGCGTGAGATGGGCCTATAGTTACCGATTGACGATCTCAAATCTTTCTTGTCGATAGGAGTGACAAGGGCGTGTTGCCAGTCGATAGGAACAATTCCGGAATCCAAGGACTGCTGCAAAATGCACTTTAGTATAAATGCAGAATCGATAGGAGATAATTTTAGGAGTTGGGTAGAAATGCCATCCGGGCCAGTCGCTTTGTTAGACTTTAGTTGGTTTATAAGGCCAGCGACTCCTTTGATCGAGATGTGAGGCCGGTTCGTCTACGGAAGCTGTATTGCAAGATGGAATTGATGGGGGCTATCATCGTCAGTGGTGAATACAGAATGGACGACAGGCGTTGCGTGATTCACTTACCTGTATTTTGCCCTTGTTCCAAATTGCGATTGGTCGATTTTTATTTGAATAACTGATTGGCAACGAATAAAAGGAGAATCTCTAGTGTAAATAAAAATTCACATGTATTGCACGAGAATGCCACAGAGGTAGGGAATCAGGAGGCAGTGCGGCGCAGTTGTTAGGGGGCTTGCCTTGAGATCCGGGCATCCCGGGTTCAAGACACGTTATAGTCACTGGTTGAATTTCTTCCTGGTAGTCCATGGTTCAACTTCTCAGCTGCACTTGTAAATAAAAGGGAAAAAAACTCGGTCCGTAACGTACAGATCTCGAACTCGGTTAGGGAGAGGTACATAGTAGCGCCCAAATATGGACCTTTATAACAGTTTGGAAGCAAAATTAAATCCTCTTTAATCCACTTGAAATTAATAAGGAAGACCCATGCTTCATTCCCCGTTGGTATACGTTTATTTCATTCATTTAATGACCTTTTTTTTAAATTGTCCACTAATTTCAATTTAAGCCATCAAACATTCGAAAAGATATTTAATTTTCGTCCACAAGTCTGATTTCACGACATCAGGATGCCATTTAAAATGGCTCCATTTTCAAATATGGAGCCCGATTGTGGAAATCTGTTTGGGATGTTATCTACTGATATGAGTGAGGTATTCGATTCATTTTATTTGCCCTCTTCTTTTATTGCCCTCTTCTTATGAAAAATTAGAATCCTATCGCATCTCGGATAAAGCCCTAGCCCTAATTCACCCGTATTTTCCTAAAAGGAAAGGAAAGAAAAGGAACTTTATTTAAGTGTCTAGTAGTTCTAGCGCTGGAGCGCTAATTGGGGAAATTGTAAACTGAAATTAACAATTAACCTGTTCCAGCAAAACTTACACTATGCAAACCGGCCATCCTTCCACACCTTACGTATTGTCAAGAAGTCTGGCACTTTACCAGGGCTTTGGATAAGCGTGAAGTATAAATGATACAGGAAAGGGCTTTACGTGTAATCTACCTGGACAAGACCTCATCTTATGAAGACCTTCTCAAAGAGAATAATCTAGATACATTAAATGAAAGAAGGTTGAAGGACATACTATCGCTGATGCACAAGGTTAAGCATCAAATGGTGCCAGGTTACTTTGAAAACATTTTCAAAACAATTAATGATTTAAGGCCATACAGCCTCCGAAATTCAGATTTTATCCTGTCAAGATACAATACTGTAAAGTATGGAAGGCACTCCTTCAGACACTTGGGCATATTCTTATGGGTTCAAGTCTAAATTATGATAATTTTATGTTATTTTAATTAGTTTGGTTTTCTTGAGTGTCCCCAATTAGTACTGTAGTGTACTAGAATTCTATGACACTTGAATAAAGTCTTCATCGTCATTTCTGTTTTCGCTTCCACTTCTACCCTGTGAAAAAAAAGGAAAACAAAGGATTTGAGTTATGGTAAAGAATATAAGATTAGACGAAATGGAGAAGTGATCCGCGCGTTCATATGGACAATTCAAGCAGTTGCCCGAAACAATGGTCCCAAGAGAAAACAAAAACAATTAATGCTTAGTCAAAATTTGGGTGGACAAACAGAGTATTATGGTATTTTCCGTTTCGGGCAACTGTCTCTTATAGACACCAGCACTTCAAAATATACATTTCTTTCATTCTTCAAGTCGTTCACGGGAAAAAAGATGAGCCCAACAAACTGACCTGCTCCCAACTGAGTGGGGGTATTATCTATCTCAGTTGGAAGAACATTGCACTGGCGTCGCAGAGGTCCTGCGTTCGAATTCCATTGAAGCCACACAAATTTTTCACGTTTCTATTGCTTAAATTGTCCAGATAAATACGAGGATCATTTCTCCATTTCGTATATAACCCGCACTTTAAAATACATTATGATATATTTCGACTTGTGCGAGTAAAACAGTTGCAAACAAGAGGCTATTTCTACTTTAATAATCAGCAGTCACAAAAACAATAAACTTGGCAGTTAAGGCTTTATTTCAACGTGAGAGGGATCGACAAGAAACTCTCGCAAGTACAATGCTCGACAAAGTCAATGTTAACTGTAGGTGAAGAAGCAGTTGAATTTCTTCAATACTTTCGGTCTTAGAAGTGCAGACGCTATAGATAAATGTTGTGATTAACAAGTTTGAAGAATATTGTACACCGCAGAACAATATATTTCGTAGAGTCTGCATAGAAGCCAAGTGGTCCATCAGGCCCGAACTTATCCCGGTTTCGTAGCATGAAGTGACTAGGAGTATTTCTACTCCCCCCTGGATGGGATGTTAGTCCATTACAGGTTACCCCCAACATTAAATTCGCCGGTACCCATTTGGGTAGAGAGAGGCACTGTGAGAGTAAAGTGTCTTGCCCAAGAACACAACACAACGTCCCGGCTAGGGCTCGAACCCGGAACGCTCAGCTCCGGAGTCGAGCACACTAACCACGAGGCCACCACGAATAGTTCGTGAGAGCGACATATTTTCAACAACGTGGCACAAGGGAACGTTGCAACGTTGCGTGAAGAGTTGCGGAAAGTAGAAGTTAATTCTACTTGCCATTGTGCAACGGGTGTTTTTTGTCTGGACTCAGTGGCGCGCCAGACACTTCAGCCATTTCTTCTTGGGTCTTGTCTACTCGTTAATTCTTCTCTGGAATACTTTCGACAAGTTTCTTCTGTTTTTCTGTTTTTTCCACTGCCACCAAATATGTCACGGACTAGACGCTTCACAAAAGGTCTCCACACTAACTTCACGTCTTGACTCTTTGTTCCTCCTTAAGAGCTTCTACCTGAGAGACCGGGGCAGACTTGGAAATGAAGGTCGGCCGATTTCGCTTAAAATTGGTACACAAAGTACTTATGTCGACTTATGTAATATGCCAAAGTTTCAGCTTCAACGACGTTTTTTTAGCCGAGTTCTGGATATCAGCCCCTCAGGGGTCCCCAGAGGCTGATTTTCAGTGCAATTTTGGCCACTTTTAAATCTCTCTTTTAGCAACATGAAATTAATTTCAGGCAAAAACAAAACCATCTTTGTAAAGCCCTATCCTTAGGCTTTTATGGGTGAGAACATTAGCTCATGGAAAGTTTTCGCTAGCCTGTGGCTGTTATCACAACTTGGTCATAATTGAAGCATATGGGAAGCAACCGGAAATGGCCTGTTTTTCAGACCAAATATTTTCCATGCCCATGTTTTATATCTTGAGGTCTTAGTATCCCTGCAAAGTTCAGCCCTTAGTTTAGTAATATCAAGAAAAAAATACTAAGGTTGCGGCTTTTTACTAAGAAAAAAACTTACGAGAAGATGGCTGACCAGGCCACTTCCGGTTAAAGTTTCAACAAAGCGTGTCTGCAAAAATCAGCCATTTAATTTCGATTATCTTTTTTCCTTCCAAGTTATGGTTAAAAGAGACCCTGAAGTTAATTGTCACCGAAAAGACTTGCCGTTAATAAGAAATTTTTATGTGATTGTTTTAGGACCGATCAGATAGTGGTCGGACAGCGGTTATAAATTTCTTGGAAGAAGTCTTGAAAATAACGGACAATAGAGCCGCTGCAAAAACTCTTTATTTACCTAACAACACATCTCTTGCCGGTAAATCACAATGCAAAATTGCATCTTTTTCGTCCAAACTGCAATGTTAAGTTTATCTCCTTTGTTCAACTCGTTCAACGTATCACGTCTGTGGCCCGTAGTAATGAAGCGCTAATTAAATCAGGATATAAGCAAGCTTTGTAGTTCCATTCAGTAGTACTATAACCCACCTGTTTGGGCTTTAATATTTTCTGAAGAAAAAAGAACTTATCGGTCTCTTTAAATGCAACCACAACATCTGTCGAGACACTACTTGAGAATCGTTTTGGACCTTTAAGAAATTTCGAATATAGTTAAAGCTAATCGTTTAACACAAATTGCAGTCACTCTACCAGTCTCAGGGTCACCCAACGTCCAATTTGCTGTAAAATGTATTATTATACCCCAGTTAATGAAAATAAATGTTATTAAGGCATTTCCAGGTGTTTTTCAGTGTTGCTGGGAAAACAATATCTGTTCCTTTTTCCCAGCAAGACACACAAGAAATTTCCCAGCCAGCTAGATAAATTGGTTGGTTTCCCAGCCAGGAATTCCCAGGCGCTTTCAAATCCCTCGATCCAAAACGACCGAACAAAAGCGACAAAACCGGGACAAAACAGGCGGTAATCGCCCTGGAGGGCCATTATGCATGCTGTAGGTGATAAGGTAAGTCGTCACAAGGCCTAGTGCCCGCTTGTACCTGGGGGAGCTTAAATTGGTTACTGCTCTTCTTTCCTGGACAGGATAATAATCACTGGTGCCCATTTATACATCTGGGTGGAGAAAGGCACTGTTAAAGAAAATTGCCTTCCCAAGACGACATGTCAACGCCCTACTAACCAGGACCGCCCGATCCAGAGTCTAGCCCGCTAACGCGCTATGCCAGTTCCTTTTTGTGTAGAATCCGAATGTAATGTGGACTTTAATCTTTCCTAAATCAAGAAAATGCATCGGGGAAGAAATAAATGGCCAGCACTTTCAAAAGAAAGTGGACACCTTGCCGGCTGCTTTGTTTATTTGCGAGAAAAGAAACTATCTGCAATAGTTGATTTAGGACAGATTAAAGTCCACATTACATTCGGATTCTACACAAAAAGGAACTGGCATAGCGCGTTAGCGGGCTAGACTCTGGATGGGCGGTCCTGGTTAGTAGGGCGTTGACATGTCGTCTTGGGAAGGCAATTTTCTTTAACAGTGCCTTTCTCCACTCAGATGTATAAATGGGCACCAGTGATTATTATCCTGTCCAGGAAAGAAGAGCAGTAACCAATTTAAGCTCTCCCAGGTACGAGCGGGCACTAGGCCTTGTGACGACTTACCTTATCACCTACATCATGCATAATGGCCCTCCAGGGCGATTACCGCCTAGGTTGCTTCTTATTACCGAAACCAGAGTTAAGGGTCAGCAATTTAGTGTGAGTCCATAAAGACTTACTTTTTTATGTGATCTACAGCTACATTTGATAATAAAAATTAACGGTAAAAAACTACGACGTTTCGAAGTCTCCATGACCTCATTATCAAGTAGAATGTTAAAACTGATGTAAAATTGTAGCTCTTATATACAAATAAAATGTGATAAGCTTCATTAGAATAATGAGCGTTCATTGTTATTGGTGTTTAACGTGTCAGTTCGTGCAGTATATGTTTAAATAAATACTTTTGCACGTATTGAGTCAGACTGCGTGTTTAGCTTTGGTTTTCGTTCGCGAATGAATTATAACATTTCGTGAATTAGGCAGTCCATTTTCCCGCAGCATTTCTTGAGAACAGAAAGCATTTCCTCTAGGCTAGTGAACGCTACGCCGTGGGCTTCTTTCAGATGCTTGCCAATGACAGAGGCTTTATGTTCTTCTATGCGTTGATGAAGATGGCGTGTGGTATAACCGATATAATCCGCATCGCACGAATCACATTTGAAAATGTAAACAACGCATTGGTGGTTAATTAAAGCGGGCTTCTATTCTTGTATCTTGAGCTTTTCCTCGATCTTACGACTCGTAAAAACTGGTTGTAGGTCAGTTCCGATTTTTCGGCCAAGATCTTTCAGCTGATGTCTTGCTGTGTCGGCTGATTTTTGGTCTTTAAATGGCAAAGTTATTCTGACCGGTTTTGGTGTAGCCGCGTCAGTTTCAGTTGGAATTTCATGACGGCTTTGGATCGTAAAACTCGTGTACCCGGCGATAGCTGAGTTGATGAGTTTCACTGGGTACTTAAGCTTGGTAAACATCCGCTTGAGATGTTGGCATTCCTTCGTAAAAGATTCTTTCGTTGATGACAGGCGGTAAGCTCGGTTCAGCATTGTATTCAGCAGAGATCTTTTGTACCTCTGATCGACATGGCTCTGGTAATGTAAGAGCAGTCCTGTATCAGTTGGTTTACGATATACGCTTGTTGTCAGGTAGCAACCCGCTTTTCTCGATCATCATACCGAGGAATGGAAGCTTGTTGTTTTCAGCAATTTCCATTGTGAACTGTATAGCAGGATGGCATTCGTTCAATGTTGCAAGGAAGGCTGTTGCGCCTTGAGTATTCGGCATCGTGGCTAATGTGTCGTCGACGTACCTTTTATAGAAACTTGGTAACTTGTTGTTGCGATCCAGTTGTTCTTCAATGGAGCACAGGAAAACGTTTGCCATAAGAGGTCCCAGGGGCGAGCCCATGGCCACACCGTCCACCTGCTCATAAAGTTGACCGTCGAACTGAAATAGCTGATCTTTGGTTGCTATTCTTAAAAGTTCGGTAAGGCCTGTCTTTGTGAGGTTGAGACCATGCGTTTCATTAAACCAGTTGCAGCAGCTACGGGTGCCATAAAAAAACCCCAAGTCCTTAAGGGCTCAAAGAAAGCTGAAATATTTTATTTCCCAAGTTGCCAAAACAGTAGTCTTTGCCGGAAGGATAACCCACTCCACCCCTGTCCTATCATTGGATATATATGCAGTATGGATGCCACCATGGATCTGTGCTGTTTGAGAAAGCAACAAAAGGAAAATACTGATAGAGAGAGAGAAAGAGAAAGAGTGCTCGTGAGTAATCTTCTAGCAATTTAGCGGATTGGCGGCGAAAACGGACCGTGTTGGACGTCGTTATCAATCATTTACAACATACGTGCGCCATTTACACTGGGGCACTGGGTATGAATAAATATTCAGTAAGCAAATCATGCCATTGAGGTTCTCATACAAGTTCTATCATAATCGTTCTCTGCAATTTCAAGGAGACGAATCTGCACGAGAAAACAACTGAATTCCAAGTCAGTCATAGCCAGCAAACTACAATGACCTCGTCACGTACGGTATTAATCGACCTGTGTATATCTAACTGGCAACGACGCACTTGCGACCAATTTATCGCTGGGGCTAAAGTTTCTAATGTTACCTCACTTTTAAGGGATTGTAGGAAAGGGGCATGTCTGTAAAAGTGAAGCCAGGTAAGCGTTTTTTGTAAGTGAATTTATCCAGACACTTTGCAAATAGACTAGAAGAGTGACTGCAATTTGTGTTAAACGATTAGCTTTAACTATCTTCGAAATTTCTTAAAGGTTCAAAACGATTCTCAAGTAGTGTCACGACAGGTGTTGTGGTTGCATTTAAAGAGACCGATAAGTTCTTTTTTCTTCAGAAAATATTAAAGCCCAAACAGGTGGGTTGTAGTGCTACTGAATGGAACTACAAAGCTTGCTTATATCCTGATTTAATTAGCGCTTCATTACTACGGGCCACAGACGTGATACGTTGAACGAGTTGAACAAAGGAGATAAACTTAACATTGCAGTTTGGACGAAAAAGATGCAATTTTGCATTGTGATTTACCGGCAAGAGATGTGTTGTTAGGTAAATAAAGAGTTTTCGCAGCGGCTCTATTGTCCGTTATTTTCAAGACTTCTTCCAAGAAATTTATAACCGCTGTCCGACCACTATCTGATCGGTCCTAAAACAATCACATAAAAATTTCTTATTAACGGCAAGTCTTTTCGGTGACAATTAACTTCAGGGTCTCTTTTAACCATAACTTGGAAGGAAAAAAGATAATCGAAATTAAATGGCTGATTTTTGCAGACACGCTTTGTTGAAACTTTAACCGGAAGTGGCCTGGTTAGCCATCTTCTCGTAAGTTTTTTTCTTAGTAAAAAGCCTCAACCTTAGTATTTTTTTCTTGATATTACTAAACTAAGGGCTGAACTTTGCAGGGATACTAAGACCTCAAGATATAAAACATGGGCATGGAAAATATTTGGTCTGAAAAACAGGCCATTTCCGGTTGCTTCCCATATGCTTCAATTATGACCAAGTTGTGATAACAGCCACAGGCTAGCAAAAACTTTCCATGAGCTAATGTTCTCACCCATAAAAGCCTAAGGATAGGGCTTTACAAAGATGGTTTTGTTTTTGCCTGAAATTAATTTCATCTTGCTAAAAGAGAGAGATTTAAAAGTGGCCAAAGTTGCACTGAAAATCAGCCTCTGGGGACCCCTGAGGGGCTGATATCCAGAACTCGGCTAAAAAAACGTCGTTGAAGCTGAAACTTTGGCATATTACATAAGTCGACATAAGTACTTTGTGCACCAATTTTAAGCGAAATCGGCCGACCTTCATTTCCAAGTCTGCCCCGGTCTCTTAGGCAGACGCTCTTAAGACTTCTTGATTCCTGGATTTTGTAACAACTACTTCAGTAACAAATCTCTACGCACAACTAACCGGCAACAACAACTGGTTCAATATATACTAAGTGTTATAGCTCTTCCATCTTACACTTGTGTTACTAAATATAGACATCACATCATTCTAGAATTTTCCATGACTTTCACAAGTAAGCATGACTCAGCACTCTTCAAGTAATCTAGAATGTTCTGGAAACTGACTCAACACTTACAACCGAATGTTCTAATCTAGAAGGTTCCAGGATATAGATTCCTCACACTCCCCCATTTTTCAGAAATCATAGCTCTTCTGAGATTTGATGCCAGGGTGTCTGGGTTTCACATGTTCTTGACAGACCGTCGGCATTTCCATTGGACAATCCATTGCGGTGAATTACTTCGAAGGAGTAAGGTTGAAGATCTAAACTCCATCAGTCAGTCTCTTATTGCTGTCTTTCATTTCATTAAGCCAACGCAAAGGTTGATGATCGGTTATTATCTTAAATTTCCTACCAAGTAGATAGTATTGTAGACTGAAAATAGCCCACTTGATTGCCAAACACTCTTTCTCTATTGTAGCATAATTCTGTTCTCCGGGTAATAGTTTCCGGCTTAAATAGAAAACTGGATGGTCTTCTCCTTCGCTGTCATACTGACTGAGTACTGCTCCCAGCCCTCTATCTGAAGCATCTGTCTGCAGCACAAATTCCTTGTTGAAGTCAGGATTTCTAAGAACTGGGTCCGAACACAGGGCTGTTTTCAAGTCTTTAAATGCTTTCTCACATTCTGAAGTCCATCTTTTTTTGTCTGGTTTCTTCTTGGTTGTGAGGTGTGTTAAGGGTGCAACAATTTCTGCATAATTAGGCACAAATTTTCTGTAGCAACCAGTTAGCCCAAGGAGAAATTTGACTTCTTTCTTAGTTTTTGGTTGTTCCCAGTCCATAACTGCGTGTAGTTTGGTTTGCAGTGGTTCAAGAACTCCATTTCCTACGCGATATCCCAGATAATTGTATGTATGTACAGACAGAAATTCGGACGAGTCTTCTTGCAATCGACCAATTTCCTTGCTTCCTACCTTATCCAAGGTGTGTGAGAGACTAGCTCATAAACAGTTTGTTGACTTTCTCACCGAAAACAATAAACTCTTCACTCACCAAAATGGCAATAGGAAAATACATTCCACAGAGACTGCCCTTATCTACGTTACTAATGAACTTTTAAAAGCTATGGACTAGAAATCAATTTCTGTACTGGTACTTTTAGACATGTCTAAAGCGTTCGATAGTTTAAATCATAAAATTCTCCGAAGTAAGTTACGTAGATTAGGCCTTGCCTCACACTGTCTCTAATGGTTTTCTAGTTATCTTTCTGATAGGACTCAAAGGGTGCGATATGGAGACGCCGTTTCTCAAATGTTAACTTTAACACATGGCGTTCCTCAGGGTTCTATTTTAAGCCCTGTACTTTTCACTACCTATATTGATGGGTTGATTAACTTAGTTATCCATAGTCAAGTCAAGTCACGATGCTATAGCTACAGTAAATGCTGACCTACAGGAAATTTGCAAATGGTGCGCGAGAAATTCATTGCTTTTAAATCCGGACAAAACCAAATTAATGGTTGTTGGCCTACCGCAACTAACTAAGCAGTTACCACCAATACCTCTTTTTATTTTCGATAAAACTATATCACCGGTTCCCTTTGCTAGGGACCTTGGAGTGTACTTAGATCAGCGTCTTTCATACGATACTCATATTACTAAAACAGTTTCTAGTTGCTTTAATCAGTTAGTACATATATACAGAATTAAGCATGTTTTGGACAGACCAACACTTTTATTACTCACTAGAAGTTTTGTGTTCACTAAGCTCTTTTATTGCTCGTTGGTGTGGGCAAACACTTCTAAGGCTAATATACATAAACTCCAACTGGTCCAAAACTTTGCAGGGAGAATTATTTTGGGACTTTTCATATTATCATATTATCGATCATATTAGCGAAGGTCTTAAGTCGCTAAGAATTCTCAAGGTAAAAGATAGACTAGATATCCATGATAGAGTGATGGTATTTAAATGCCTTAACAATCTCGAGCCCAAATATTTATGTGGCCAACTACAAATGAAATCCTCTGTATGTACCAGAGTAACGCGATCTGCAAACAACCTAAATGTTCCACGTTGTCGCCTAGCAACTGGACAGCGTCGCTTTGCATATAGAGGTGTAAAAATCTGGAATGGATTAAGTAACGACTTGAGGAACTTAACTAGTTTAAATGCATTCAAAAGGAATTTAGTTAGACAATATTTAAATAAATTATGTTAATATACCTGTTCTTACTTATTATATTTATCTTAGCTTGTTAGTATGTACATATATTTGTTCTGAATTATTGTTCTTTTTGTAGAATTGTACTGAAAAGCCCTTTTAGGGAGTTGCAATAAAACGTACGTATGTATGTATGTATAATTGACTTGACTCTCCGCAAAGCTGCATTTACTTGGTTTAACTGTTAAGTCAAGGTTTTCAGGATGTCTTCAAGGTCTTGTAGGTGTTTGTCAAACTTTGTGCTGAATACTACGAGTTCGGCCATGTATGCGGCTGCATACCCCTCCTTTCCTTTCAACAATCGATCCATCATTCTTTGGAAGATTGCTGGGGCTCTATGTAAGCCAAAGGGTAAATACTTGAACTGATAAGGATCCATTGGTGTAGAAAAGGTAGTGTACTGTCTAGAGTGTTCTGTTAAAGGGACTTGCCAATACCCTTTACAGAGGTCTAGCTTTGTAATGTACCTTGAGGATCCCAGTCGTGCGATTATTTCTTCAATTCTTGGCATCGGGTATGCGTCAAACTTCCTGAAACTGTTAGCTTTCTGGACGTTTACACAGAACCGCGTTGTCCCATCTGGCTTGGGTACCATTACGTAAGGTGATGACCACGTGCTATTTGACTCCTCTATTACACCTAAATCTATTATTGCTTGTACTTATTCTTTGACCTTTTCAATCTTTGCTTGAGGTATTGGATAAGGTCTTTGACGAACTGGCGTTACATCTCTTCTCATTTGAATTTCGTGTGCTATCAAGGACGTTTTTCCTGGCTTGTTACTGAGGACTGTTTTGTAGTCTTTTAATAATGTTGTTAACTGCTCTTTTTGTTTCGCAGTAAGCTCTTCATTTATTGTAAGGATGGCGTCCGCTTCATCTTTGGTCCACAATACCTCAGTATCCTCTCCTTCTTCATCCCCCGTTACATTAGTTATTCCAAGAAAGCTCTCCATAGTTCTTCTTTTGAATTCTATTCGCAGGTTGACATGGTATACTTTTAACTTCCGTCCTTTGTGGTCTGTCTCGATTTCGTAGTCCACCGGGGCCAACTTTTCTGTTAACTTTGAATGGGCCTTGCCACTTAGCTTCTAGGGCATTAGCACTTGATGGTAACAATAATAGCACTTCTTGTCCAGGACTGAACTCTCATCTTTGATTTGGTGTCATACCATTTCTTTTGCCTTAGTTGAGCTTCTTTCATGTTATCTTTTACTAGACATGTCATAGAAGCTTGCCGTTCCATGATGTTTATCACGTGGGAAACCACACTTTTTGGACCTGATAAAGAGCCTGACCACATTTAATAATATAATATAATATGTGATCTGCTAAACTCCCTTTCTCGCAGTCGGAGACTGAATTACTCAAGGGCGCAGCTCAACGAGGTCGGGCCGAAGGAGCTGTGCTGCCGGCTAGGAGCTCGGCCCCTGAACACGACCCATGTATGACCTCGGAGCACAGCACCACAGCCTGATGGAATAGGCCGGGAGTCGATTTTGAGGAGGGAGGAAAACCGGAGTACCCGGAGAAAAACCCTCGGAGTCAGATTGAGATCGACTGAAACTCAGCCCATATACGACCCGAGGCCAGAGTTGAACCTGGGTCCAGTAGGTGGGGGGCACGGTTGATGACCACTAAACCACCCTGACTCCCCACATCTCTTTCATGACATCTAATGGGCCTCTTACTCTCCATCCGTAGAGTAACTCGAATGGCGGGAATCCAGTTGACTCTTGTGGTACCTCTCGGTATGCGAAAAGCAGTTATGGTAGCAACTGATCCCAGTTACGAGGGTCACTGTCCACGAACTTTCCTATCATTGCTTTCCAGATATGGTTTCGATTTTGCTTCAGCCATTTCTTCGTGGGTCTTGCCTACTCGTTAGTTCTTCTCTGGAATACTTTCGACAAGTTTCTTCTGTTTTCCTTTAACCACTGCCACCAAATATGTCACGGACTAGACACTTCACAAAAGGTCTCCACACTAGCTTCACGTCTTGACTCTTTATTCCTCCTTAAGACTTCTTGATCCCTGGATTTCGTAACAACTACTCCAGTAACAAATCTCTACGAACAACTAACTGACAACAACAACTGCTTCAATATATACTAAGTGTTATAGCTCTTCCATCTTACACTTGTGTTACTAAATATAGACATCACATCATTCTAGAATTTTCCATGACTTTCACAAGTAAGCATGACTCAGCACTCTTCAAGTAATCTAGAATGTTCTGGAAACTGACTCAACACTTACAACCGAATGTTCTAATCTAGAAGGTTCCAGGATATAGATTCCTCACACTCCCCCATTTTTCAGAAATCATAGCTCTTCTGAGATTTGATGCCAGGGTGTCTGGGTTTCACATGTTCTTGACAGACCGTCGGCATTTCCATTGGACAATCCATTGCGGTGAATTACTTCGAAGGAGTAAGGTTGAAGATCTAAACTCCATCAGTCAGTCTCTTATTGCTGTCTTTCATTTCATTAAGCCAACGCAAAGGTTGATGATCGGTTATTATCTTAAATTTCCTACCAAGTAGATAGTATTGTAGACTGAAAATAGCCCACTTGATTGTCAAACACTCTTTCTCTATTGTAGCATAATTCTGTTCTCCGGGTAATAGTTTCCGGCTTAAATAGAAAACTGGATGGTCCTCTCCTTCGCTGTCATACTGACTGAGTACTGCTCCCAGCCCTCTATCTGAAGCATCTGTCTGCAGCACAAATTCCTTGTTGAAGTCAGGATTTCTAAGAACTGGGTCCGAACACAGGGCTGTTTTCAAGTCTTTAAATGCTTTCTCACATTCTGAAGTCCACCTTTTTTTGTCTGGTTTCTTCTTGGTTGTGAGGTGTGTTAAGGGTGCAGCAATTTCTGCATAATTGGGCACAAATTTTCTGTAGCAACCAGTTAGCCCAAGGAGAAATTTGACGTCTTTCTTAGTTTTTGGTTGTTCCCATAACTGCGTGTAGTTTGGTTTGCAGTGGTTCAAGAACTCCATTTCCTACGCGATATCCCAGATAATTGTATGTATGTACAGACAGAAATTCGGACGAGCCTTCTTGCAATCGACCAATTTCCTTGCTTCCTACCTTATCCAAGGTGTGTGAGAGACTAGCTCATAAACAGTTTGTTGACTTTCTCACCGAAAACAATAAACTCTCCACTCACCAAAATGGCAATAGGAAACTACATTCCACAGAGACTGCCCTTATCTACGTTACTAATGAACTTTTAAAAGCTATGGACGAGAAATCAATTTCTGCACTGGTACTTTTAGACACGTCTAAAGCGTTCGATAGTTTAAATCATAATATTCTTTTAAGTAAGTTACGTAGATTAGGCCTTGCCTCACACTGTCTCTAATGGTTTTCTAGTTATCTTTCTGATAGGACTCAAAGGGTGCGATATGGAGACGCCGTTTCTCAAATGTTAACTTTAACACATGGTGTTCCTCAGGGTTCTATTTTAAGCCCTGTACTTTTCACTATCTAGATTGATGGGTTGATTAACTTAGTTACCCACAGTCAAGTCTCGTGTTATGTAGACGATAGCCAGTTGTATTTAAAATTTCAAGTTTCGAATGTACACAATGCTATAGCTACAGTAAATGCTGACCTTCAGGAAATTTGCAAATGGTGCGCGAGAAATTCCTTGCTTTTAAATCCGGACAAAACCAAATTAATGGTTGTTGGCCTACCGCAACTAACTAAGCAGTTACCACCAATATCTATTTTTATTTTCGATAAAACTATATCACCGGTTCCCTTTGCTAGGGACCTTGGAGTGTACTTAGATCAGCGTCTTTCATACGATACTCATATTACTAAAACAGTTTCTAGTTGCTTCAATCAGTTAGTACATATAAACAGAATTAAGCATGTTTTGGACAGACCAACACTTTTATTACTCACTATAAGTTTTGTGTTCACTAAGCTCTTTTATTGCTCGTTGGTGTGGGCAAACACCTCTAAGGCTAATATACATAAACTCCAACTGGTCCAAAACTTTGCAGCGAGAATTATTCTGGGACTTAAAAAATTCGATCATATTAGCGAAGGTCTTAAGTCGCTAGGAATTCTCAAGGTAAAAGATGGACTAGATATCCATGATGCAGTGATGGTATTTAAATGCCTAAACAATCTCGAGCCCAAATATTTATGTGGCCAACTACAAATGAGATCCTCTGTATGTACCAGAGTAACGCGATCTGCAAACAACCTAAATGTTCCACGTTGTCGCCTAGCAACTGGACAGCGTCGCTTTCCATATAGAGGTGTAAAAATCTGGAATGGATTAAGTAACGACTTGAGGAACTTAACTAGTTTAAATGCATTCAAAAGGAATTTAGTTAGACAATATTTAAATAAATTATGTTAATATACCTGTTCTTACTTATTATATTTATCTTAGCTTGTTAGTATGTGCATATATTTGTTCTGAATTATTGTTCTTTTTGTAGTATTGTACTGAAAAGCCCTTTTAGGGAGTCGCAAAAAAACGTATGTATGTATTTATGTATAATTGACTTGACTCTCCGCAAAGCTGCATTTATTTGGTTTAACTGTTAAGTCAAGGTTTTCAGGATGTCTTCAAGGTCTTGTAGGTGTTTGTCAAACTTTTTGCTGAATACTACGAGTTCGGCCATATATACGGCTGCATACCCCTACTTTCCTTTCAACAATCGATCCATCATTCTTTGGAAGATTGCTGGGGCTCTATGTAAGCCAAAGGGTAAATACTTGAACTGATAAAGATCCATTGGTGTAGAAAAGGTAGTGTACTGTCTAGAGTGTTCTGTTAAAGGGACTTGCCAATACCCTTTACAGAGGTCTAGCTTTGTAATGTACCTTGAGGATCCCAGTCGTGCGATTATTTCTTCAATTCTTGGCATCGGGTATGCGTCAAACTTCCTGAAACCGTTAGCTTTCTTGAAGTTTACACAGAACCGCGTTGTCCCATCTGGCTTGGGTACCATTACGTAAGGTGATGACCACGTGCTATTTGACTCCTCTATTTACACCTAAATCTATCATTGCTTGTACTTATTCTTTGACCTTTTCAATCTTTGCTTGAGGTATTGGATAAGGTCTTTGACGAACTGGCGTTACATCTCTTCTCATTTGAATTTCGTGTGCTATCAAGGACGTTTTTCCTGGCTTGTTACTGAGGACTGTTTTGTAGTCTTTTAATAATGTTGTTAACTGCTCTTTTTGTTTCGCAGTAAGCTCTTCATTTATTGAAAGGGCGGCGTCCGCTTCATCTTTGGTCCACAATACCTCAGTATCCTCTCCTTCTTCATCCCCCGTTACATTAGTTATTCCAAGAAAGCTCTCCATAGTTCTTCTTTTGAACTCTATTCGCAGGTTGACATGGTATACTTTTAACTTCCGTCCTTTGTGGTCTGTCTCGATTTCGTAGTCCACCGGGGCCAACTTTTCTGTTAACTTTGAATGGGCCTTGCCACTTAGCTTCTAGGGCATTAGCACTTGATGGTAACAATAATAGCACTTCTTGTCCAGGACTGAACTCTCATCTTTGATTTGGTGTCATACCATTTCTTTTGCCTTAGTTGAGCTTCTTTCATGTTATCTTTTACTAGACATGTCATAGAAGCTTGCCGTTCCCTGATGTTTATCACATGAGAAACCACACTTTTTGGACCTGATAAAGAGCCTGACCACATTTAATAATATAATATAATATGTGATCTGCTAATCGCCCTTTCTCGTTGTCGGAGACTGAATTAGTAAGGGCGCAGCTCAACGAGGTCGGGCCGAAGGAGCTGTGCTGCCGGCTAGGAGCTCGGCCCCTGAACACGACCCATGTATGACCTCGGAGCACAGCACCACAGCCTGATGGAATAGGAGTCGATTTTGAGGAGGGAGGAAAACCGGAGTACCCGGATAAAAACCCTCGGAGTCAGATTGAGATCGACTGAAACTCAGCTCACATACGACCCGAGACCAGAGTTGAACCTGGGTCACAGAGGTGGGGGGCACGGTTGATGACCACTAAACCACCCTGACTCCCCACATCTATTTCATGACATCTAATGGGCCTCTTACTCTCCATCCGTAGAGGTCGTAGAGTAACTCGAATGGCGGGAATCCAGTTGAGTCTTGTGGTACCTCTCGGTATGCGAAAAGCAGTTATGGTAGCAACTGATCCCAGTTACGAGGGTCACTGTCCACGAACTTTCCTATCATTGCTTTCCAGATATGGTTTCGATTTTGCTTCAGCCATTTCTTCGTGGGTCTTGTCTACTCGTTAGTTCTTCTCTGGAATACTTTCGACAAGTTTCTTCTGTTTTCCTTTAACCACTGCCACCAAATATGTCACGGACTAGACACTTCACAAAAGGTCTCCACAATAGCTTCACGTCTTGACTCTTTATTCCTCCTTAAGACTTCTTGATCCCTGGATTTCGTAACAACTATTCCAGTAACAAATCTCTACGAACAACTAACTGACAACAACAACTGCTTCAATATATACTAAGTGTTCTAAATATAGCTAATTACATCTTACACTTGTGTTACTAAAGATAGACATCACATCATTCTAGAATTTTCCATGACTTTCACAAGTAAGCATGACTCAGCAGTCTTCATCATCACTTACAACGGAATGTTCTTATGTAGAAGGTTCCAGGATATAGATTCATCATATCATGTAAACAATCGAGACAGCAATAGAAAGCCTTGACATTAAACGGTAGCTAGGTATGCAAAGGCCATTTTTGGCTTGGCTATGGAAATGGTTCGAACGTTTTTTGACCGGCCAATGAGGCAATCGATATAAAATACTTTCCCAGCTCGAATGAAAATGGCTCTAGCTTTTAACGACACCTCACTAACTAGGTCCTTTACTGACCTTCTAAAATCTTGTAAACATAGTTTCTGTTTGGACCTCCAACGCATTCATTCTTATCTTGGTCGTTGCAGGTATTGTACTGAAATCCCACACAACCCTCAGGATTCGATTTTCCGTGAAGATCAAACCTCTCCGATGCGCGTTCATCACTCCAACATTCACCATAGTACTGAAGACCAAAGTGACTATGACCTTGAGCTCTTGACATTTTGGCACAACGACAGGACAGACTACGGCACACAAAAATAATTCGTCAGTGGTTAAGTATATCAATCTTTTCATTATGCATAGAATTTTAAGGAAACAACCGTATCTGGAATGAGCAACAACAGAAATGAAGAGAACCCTGCGTGGGATACCTTATTAAACGGAGCAAACAGTTAGCTTTTTATTAGCTGCAGATAGGGCGTAACTTCGCGCTCCTCCCCTCGCGCGTGACTCACACTCCGCGCACGCTTCATGCTTGCCCTGTCCGGCAATCAAAACGCCTGCTAGCTACAGTAGCTTCTTAAAGCAACGTAAAAGACTGGACGTGAAAGACTTAGGAATAATCACTAGGCATGACGTAGCTGTCACCCGGATAAAGCAAGTTTGGTGCATTAGATGTGAGTCCTCGCTGTAGCTCAATAGCTAAAGCATTTCAAGAAGTGATTGGGTGGTCATTGCT
>NC_090871.1:16712186-16734686 GCF_036669935.1 Montipora foliosa
GCTATTGAAGCGGCAAAAAGAGAGCACAAGTTGGAAATTGCATGTTTGGCGGCGGCGAGTGCTGACTGGCGTCCTGCAGACAGAGTGAACAGGGCCAAAGCACCGAAACTCCCCGCTTTTATTGATGGCAAAGATGACCTTGACGCTTATCTTTAAAGATTTGAAAGATTTGCAGCGACAGCTAAGTGGGAGAAGACAGGATGGGCTTCGAAACTTAGTGCTCTTCTCCCTGGACGGGCGCTAGAAGTTTATTTGCGGTTATCCGAGGAAGCAGCCCAAGATTATGACCGAGTAAAGCTAGCTTTGATAAAGAGATATGACCTTACGGAGGATGGTTATCGCCGTACATTTACAGCATCAAAGCTGGAAGTTGATGAGAGCCCAGAACAGTTTATAGAGCGACTGGAGAGATACTTGTTGCGTTGGTTGGAACTGTCGCACACTGAACGCTCTTTTGAAGGCCTGAAAGATCTAATTGTGGAAGAACAGCTTATTGACTCTTGTCCAAAAGAGTTAGCTGTTCACCTTCGTGAAAGAGCCCCGGAGACGCTTGACTAGATAGCGAAGATCGCCGATTAATATTTGGAAGCACATGGAAAACGCATGTTTAGATCTGCGAACAAGAAGCATAAAGCAATTAACTGCCCAACTCTAGCAAGAAAGTGTTTCCTATCTGGCAAGCAAGGTCATGAGGCGAGGAACTGTCGATCAGGTGGACGGAAGTCAGGAAGCCAAGGTAAAGATGGTAATCCTGTGCAACGTGGTCAAGTTAGTGCTGGCTGTTTGGTTAAGTCACCAGATCTTAACGCTACCCCAGAGGAAGTCAAGTCGTGTATTCAAAATGATCAGCTTCTGTTAGCTTGTGGCAAGAAAGTCCCGTTGCTAAGCAATGCCTGTGTTGAACCCTTAACTAGAGTAAGAAGTAAGATACCTGTTGTAAAGGGCAGAGTTGGAGAGAAGACTGTCGACGTTTTAAGAGATACCGGTTGCAGTGGAGTTGTAGTCAAGAAGGACCTTGTCGACGAGGATCACATCACCGGAGTTTTTAACGTCATGTTGCTTATTGACAATACAGCGAGGAAGGTGCCTATAGCAAGAATTTATGTTGATACGCCTTATCTTAAAGTTTATGTAGAAGCGCAGTGCCTTTCAGATCCTATCTACGACCTAATTATTGGTAATGTACGTGATGCAAGGGACGCACAGAATCCAGACCCCAGTTGGCAAGAGGCTTGTGCAGTAACTACCCAAAGTCAAGCTAAGAAAAAGGATGAACGCACGGCCTTGAAGGTGCCTAGTACCCGTGAAAACCCTATTGTGGATAGAGAGAAGCTCAAGCAGATGCAGCGTGAAGATGAGAGTCTGCATAAGTACTGGGATCGAGACGGTGTGCTAGTAAAGGGTCAGGCGGAGATTTCCTTTGAAGAAAAATCTGGAGTACTGTACCACCTGTACAAGCATCCTTACGTGATTGGTGGTAAACCGCTTAAACAAGTTATGGTACCTGAGAAGTTGAGACGCCCCATAATGGAAGTAGCTCACGGATCGATCATGGGCGGTCACACGGGCATCAAGAAAACAACAGACAAGATCCAGAGTTCATTTAATTGGCCTGGAATCCAAGGTGACGTAACTCGACTTTGCAAGTCCTGTGACGTTTGTTAGAAGACCGTAAGTAAAGGATCAGTGCCAAAGGTACCATTGAAAAAGATGCCGCTGATAGACAAGCCCTTTAAGAGAGTAGCAATAGATCTTGTTGGTCCTATCAGTCCCCCGAATGAAGAAGGACACAGATATATATTGACACTGGTAGATTTTCCGACTCGCAACCCTGAGGCTGTGCCACTAAAGAACATTGACACAGAGACTGTAGCAGAGGCATTGGTAGATATCTTCAGCCGTCTAGGAGTACCTGAAGAAATCCTGAATGATCTGGGTACGCAGTTTGTTTCTGACTGCATGAGAGAAGTCACGCGACGACTAAGCATTAAACAGCTTACAACAACACCCTATCACCCGATGTGTAACCCGATGTGGAGGAGTTCAATAGAACAATGAAGTCTATGCTGAAGAGACTGTGTAGTGAGCAGCCCAGACAGTGGCATCGCTACATAAACCCGCTGTTGTTTGCTTATCGTGAAGTTCCCTAAGAGTCCACTGGTGTTTTCACCGTTTGAGCTGTTATATGGAAGAGCTGTCAGAGGACCAATGGCTATACTCAAACAGCTGTGGACGAAAGAAGTTGAGGAGCCTGAGGCAAAGAACTGTTACCGGTACGTTTTTGAATTACGAGAGAAGTTAGAAGATACCCTTAAACTCGCCCATAGTGAACTGGAGAAAGCCCAGCAGAAAGGAAAGCACTATTACGACCGCAAGTCTAAAGTTAGGAAGTTCCAGTCACATGAGAAAGTGCTTGTGCTGCTACCTACCGACCATAACAAGATACTTATGCAGTGGAAGGGTTCCTTTGAAGTTAGTTCTGTGGTAGGTCTCAATGACTACAAAGTGAAAGTAAAAGGCAAGGAAAGTCTACCACGCTAGCCTACTTAAAAAGTACTTTGAGCAAGAGGAGACTAGAGCCGAAGGTGCAATAGCTGGTGGAGTAGGCGCCACGTGTGTAGACGATGCTGTCGACTGTGCAGCTAAAGCTGATGAAGCAGAGGGAGAAAACGTTGATTTTTTAGAGCTTGGTGGATATGTAGCCAAGGAATCGATCGAGGATGTTAAAACGGGACGAAATCTGACGGATGAGCAACGGAATGACTTTATGGATTTGGCTAAACAGTTCACGAATTTGTTTACTGAAGCACCAGGTGCCACAGACCTCGTTCAGCATCATATTAAACTCATTTCAGATGAGCCGGTTAGATCTAGGCCTTACCCAGTACCTTACAGCCTCAGAGAATCACTGAGAAAAGATATTGCCGACATGATCAATATGGGAGTTATTAGAGAGTCCAGTTCTCCGTATGCGTCACCTGTGGTAGTAGTGAAGAAAAAAGACAACACAAATCGCGTGTGCGTTGATTATCGGAAACTAAATAAACTAACCGTTTTTGATCCAGAGCCCATGCCAACCGCTGAACATTTGTTTCAGAAGCTTAGTGGAGACAAGTTCTACTCAAAAATTGACCTTAGCGAGGGATATTGGAAGATAACAATACCAGAGGAGTAGTTTGTTTATTTTTAGGTTCGTGCGTAAGCGTTTCTAAATCGGTGTGTTTTGTAATCTTTCTATAATTAGATTGTTTACTGTTTTAGAAAGTTCTAGAAGCTTATTGTGAGAGTATATAAGTAGACGAGTCCAAACGGAGCTTTTAACTAGTTTTTCACAAGCGAAGAGAGTTGGCGTTAGCCGTGTTTAGTCAAGTATGACAGAAGCAGTGTTAAGTCAAGTTGGCGGAGTCCGTTTAAGTTTATCGAGTACGTGTTGTTAAGAGTTTTACTTCATGGAAACTACGTTCACTTTGGAATAAATCTTCTTGTTGTTCCGAAAACCCTGCGTTCAGTTTAGTTTGCAAGCTACCCGTCCTCAAAACATTCGAACTCGTAACAAGTGCTCAGTTCCTGCCTTTACCAGTGCCAGATCCAAAGCGACCTTGGGGATCTAAGGAATGTAAGAATTGCAATGGGTTTTGCACGGGGCACTTAATGTGTCTGGAAAAGGTTTTAGCCACAGACAGCAGCGATTTATCCGCACCTCATACTTACTCTCCTAGTACTGCTATCAACAAAACCTTTGAGAAAGCTCAAAAGGAGAATCGACACTTGAACTCAGAAGATGTAGAAGAACTTGCAAAGCAAACCCTTCTGAGTACTGAAGACGTTGAAATAGGAGTAACACATCTTGATTCTGTAAAGAAGCGACGACAAGCTGGTGCTCGTAAAGCTGCTGCTACAAACAGAAGTCAACCAGACAGAAGTCCAGTGATAAGGTAGCCACTGCTGGGAATGAGTTCTGGTGTCTTCGTGGTGGTCCAGAGTCTGGTAATATGATTGCTTGTGATAATCCTGGCTGCCCTATAGAGTGGTTCCATTTCGAATGCGTGGGACTTGTGGATGCACCAGGAGGAAAGTGACTTTGCACTGAATGTGCTGTTTAACATTTTCAAAGCTATAACTGTTCAGAAATGCTCTGTTGCAATGTGAAATTCATATTTGTGCAAAATTTAATAATCCGCAGCAAGTTTTGATCAAATGTATTAAAAGAAAACTATTGCCTTATTAAAGTATATTTTGTTCCTGATCAAGTGAATATGAACGGTTTCTTTTTGTTTTGTTTTGTTTGTTTGTTTGTTGTTGTTGTTGTTGTTGTTTTTTAATCCCTTGCCAATTTGTTCCCAGGGGAAGGGGAATTTGATCTCAAGATTTTCACTAGGGGCTGGAGGTTTTGGTATGATTTGATAAGGGCCTTTGTCAAACCCCCCTATCTGTCCCGGGTCTGAAGGTTTCAATTGACTAGTGCATTAACTTACATGAAATTTTCCCTCATTACAAACCGCTTAACTCATAAAATTATGTAAATACATCACCGCTGAAAAGATTAAGAGAAAGTGTAACAATCTTACAAGCTAATTTTCGTTGCGACAAGAGACACGTGAAGCAAATGATCTCAAGTGAAAAAGCGAGGCCTGACAAGAAAGGATTCATTTTTTCTCAAACTTACCTTCACCTGCACACACGACTGACGCATCTTCAGAGTGTCTACAGTTTTGAACACCCCACCCATTGCTCGAACAGTCTTTTAAGGATTGCTCTGATCCCTTGCAGTCGACCTCGTCCAGCCATATGTTACCGCTACCTGCCCCAAAACGAGCGTAACCTGGAGCAGAGACAGCAGAGAGGAATCCTTGTTGGCGACAAACAACTTGAGCATCTTTCATATCCCAGGAATCATCGCAAACTGTTCCCCAGGCGCCATTGTGATATATTTCGACTCGTCCTTCGCCTTTCCTACCTCCTCCAACTAGCCTTGTGCTTCCCTCTGCGAGTAAAACAGTTGCAAACAAGAGGCTATTTGTACCTTAATAATCAGCAGTCACAAAAACAATGGACTTAGCAGTTAAGGCTTTATCTCAATGCGAGAGGGATCGACAAGAAGCTCTCGCAAGTACAATGGGGAAGATATCTGTTTACAAACATTGACGCCAACGACCGAAAAAAAGAACCCTTTGTTTTGGCATTCAATAAGGCTCTGGTTGGCACATTAATATCAATAGGAGACGTCATCGATATCTTCGCTATGCTCGACAACTGAAGTCAATGTTAACAGTTGTAGGTGAAGAGGCAGTTGAAATCTTCAATACTTTCGGTCTTAAACAGGGCAGACGCTATAGATAAATGTTGTGAAAGTTTGAAAACTATTGTACACCGAAGCAGAATATTTCATAAGCACTTATCCCCATCTCGTCCAATTATTGTTCGCCAGGGGCATGGCCAGAAATCTCGGACACGCACGCTCAGTTGATACAGCCAACGAGACCAAAAACGTGCCAAACTGCAGAGACTTAACTATGAAAACAGATTTAAAATCCCGCTTACCTCCTTAATCCAATGCCAAGAAAAATTGTTCACTGTGAATACTATGACTGTGAAAATGCCAATATCTTGTACCCAATAAAAAAGCGATTCAAAATTTCGATTCCAAATATTTTTCCAAAAGAATTTACCAATCATTTGACAAAAAATGTTAAGTGCGCTGCCGAAAAAAACTGTCTCACCTACGTCTTGTCGAATTTTTTTGTCAAATGATTGGTTAATTTTTTTTAAAAAATATTTGGAATCGAGATTTTGAATCTCTTTTTTATTGGGTACAAGATATTGGCATTTTCACAGTCGTAGTGTGAATCCATATGGTAGCGCAAAACGAAATCTATAATATCCATAGAAAATCGTGGGCTTCGAAGCTGTCGTCGTTGCGGTTTTCAAGTATATTCCTGGCAACAGTATGGCGGCGGAACGAAAATAGCTTCACCCGCTTTCGCTAAACATGTTTCTGCCAAAACTGTCAGAGTGTATCAAATTTTTAATCTATAAAAGCCATACTTTCTGATCATGTAAATCACATTTTTCGGGACTTAAAAGCCGATGCGGTTTTAAAACTTGTTTTAAAGCTAATTTCCATATATTCTGGACAATGAAACATGATATTTCTGCAAAATTCTGCACGAAATCATCCACTGAAATCATATTTCTCCTCCTCGTTCCTTTGATCAGCCATGTTGTTTTTTTTTATTCAGCTCGGTATCCCTGGTTTCTAGCTTCCAGGCCATTATTTTGATAATAGCATTTTGGGTGTTTTTCGGGGGTTTTTTGCCTTTCCAAACAGCAACTTCCCTGCTTTCGTACCCTCTTTCATTTTCTCCTTTTGTACGTCAAACGTTTATTATCTACCGTGCGTCTCCTTGCCTTCGATTTTCAGCAAAAATCTGCCACAGACCTATAGTTTAAATTCACGAAAAAGACGATCGATCTCTCCCAATTAGTACCCCAAACCTTGGTTATGTGGTCACGGTGCGGTTGCGAATTGCGTGAATCCCATGATTTCTCTTGACCAATAAGAGTACAAAAAAGGCAGCTTTCACCGTTGGCAGGTTAAATTTTAGCAACTCTCACTGATGTCCGAGATTTCTGGCCATGGCTCCAATGGATGTGCCTCGATATATGATTAATAGGTATATAAATAAATTAGTCAACTAATTACTTCATTAATGATACAGACGGTAGTACTACCACTTGGATTGACAAAAAAAAATTATAGTTGTGACAATCAAGAGAATTTTGGTTAAAAGCTTGATAGAATATTGAAGCAAAAACGTTTCAAATGCAGACATATTTAATACATCCGGCTGAGAAATATAATGAAGAAAGTGCGTTATGAGCAACTGATTTCAAATCAGTGCAGACAAAGATCAAACATGACTTTAAGTCCACAGCCAGCGATAAAGGAGGTTAAACGTTTCAACAGCTCAGTTCAGTTCAGTTCGTCCTAGCCCTGTGAGGTCCGTTGACAATCTCTTTTGATGGCCGCCTTCCAAGCTGAATTTATATCACCCCACCACTTTATAATGTTATTTATCCACTCACAAAACTTTCATACGTTTATTTGAAAAAATCAAGAGACAGTATTACCTTCCGGAGGGGATGACTGGACAAGTCCCACCACAGACAAAAGAACAAACCACTGCTGCACATTCATAGTTTCTCTGATGGAAAAATGCGTAAAAATGCGTCATCGATGAAAAATTATAGGGCATGAACTTCTTTATGGACAATCTCAATAAATGTTTTGCCCATCACATTGCAGTCGAAAGAGAAAAATGATGCTCGCACTTATCTCTGCAACTGTCTCCAATAGATGATGTTGCCGATAAAATCCGTTCTCAGGTTGAATCCGTTTTGAACTACTGTAGCTTTTAAATTGGTGATCCTCATTTTACCTCTATTGAATACTCACTCAGGTGAATTGAAGATTAATTTTGGGAGCTTAAATTAAGCTTAGAGAAAAATTAGGATCAGGTTAGGATTAGTTTTGGTTATTATCCATGGATATCAATTGACTTATTATACAAAAGTGAATAATGAAAGGAACTGTGTTGGGTTGAGCATGTTCCGGCGTCGTTCTAGTGAAATGGTGAAGATGCAGGAGTACAGATTTGGAGAGAGTCTGAGTTCGAGTACCGGTAAGTGCATAGTACAATGTTGTTCTGTTGATTAGTGTATGAATACAGAAACCGATAAGATGACGCATGTTGAGATGCGTAAAGCGGTGCTCAAGGGAGGGTACAGGTGTTTTCAGTCCTTTTTGGGGTTTAATAGCTGCTTTAATATTCAACCTAGGTAAAATGAGGATCACCAATTTAACCTAGGTAAAAACGGAATCAACCTGAGAACGAATTTGACCGACAACATAGACCACTGAAAAAAACAGGTGACGTTAACGGGATTCGAACCCATGACTTCAGCGATGACGGTGCAATGCTCTGCCAACTGAGCAATGAAGCCACCAAAGTTAGGAGCAGATAATGAGCCCAACAAATTACCCTGCTCCCAACTGGGTTTTCATAGCTCAGTTGCGAACTTATTTTGACCACAAATTACATTCCTAAATCAAACAGGACGCACCAGTTTACTTATGATTGAGAGTCCAGACAAGGGCAAAGTATTTCATTCCTGTCACATTAGCCATCTCTAGAAGTACATGCTCATATCCTCAAACTTAGGTCCTATAAGATATTGTTTCCTTCTCTCTCCTTCTCCTTTGCTCCCAAGGCGACTGTCGAACGCACTTCAACATTCCGAGATTACTACTAGTCTTAAATCACTTTAGAACACTACATATAGTTTACGTCATAAAAAGTGCGGCGTACGGGGTTTTATTCATGAGTTGTTTGTGTCAAAAACCGGAACGACGGAGGTACGAGCGAGTGAGGGTTTTTGACACAAACAACGAGTGAATACAACCCCGTACAAAGCACTTTCTATGTCGTGAGCTGTTTATTACACATAAGACGAGAATTTTCATTGAAATAGTTTTCTGAACTCAAATTAGAAACAGAAACTCACTAACAATAGAACCCAATGCAAATTTAATTTAATTCAATAACGACGTATGATTTGCACGAGATGCACGAGTGATTGTCTTGGAAAGGCCTTTACCATATCGTTGATTGGTTATACTTCCACACGTGAAAAAGCTGTACGCCATTCTGATTGGCTGTATAGGCTTTTTTCACGTGTGAAAATAAAGTGTATAGATTTGTACAAATGAGCTTTATGGAATAAAATTCTCATGTTATGTGTAATCAATTTTTGTACATGTATGGTCTAGCAAATAAAGCCTTGTTGTCTTTGTTGTCGTGTTTATTGGGTGCCCTCGATCGCAGCACTTCACTTGCTATCAGTAACTCCTAGTGTTCTAAGTATATTCTGAAGTGAATACGCATATAGGCGGACACGCAATGGAAAATACCACCCATACTCTAGGTAATGTTCTAACTTATACGCAGACAGACGGATATGCAGTGGAATCAGTGGATACGCGACAACGTTGCACGATGATTCACAATTAATGCCGGACAGTATTTTAAAACCGTTAAGGTTAAAAAAGGGGAATTGCACAATTAATACCGGAGAGTATTTTTAATTGTTAACGGCAAAAAAAAAAAGAAACGTTTCTCTTATTGCCAATGAATAAAGAATGATGTCACTGAAAGGCTTTAGTTGGTGAGTTACTTCGCTGTATAAAAGCTTTAGGAAGCTTGATGATGGAAACGCTAGCATCTAAAAAGGGTAAAGTTGTGACGATCACTTATGTCCAGATTTGCACGCAGCTGCAAAAATTGCAATTTTTTCGCAAAAATCGTAAGAGCTTAAAAGATAGAGAAGACAAGTCTCTGACTAGAATCAGCATTTTGGCAATGTTTGCAAAATTTGCGAAAATCGCTAACATATCGCGTTTAAGTAATGCATAGCCAGTGCATGTACTTCTGTACTGGACTCGTTCAAAACCAACAGGCTACAAACTATATACAGATGTTAATTAATAAACAGTATAAAATCTTCACCAAAGAAGCTTCAAGTACTACTCATTTTTTATAGTGAATCGAAAATTGGGAAATTTCTTCAATTGGAGATAAGACAGGGCTCTAAGTCACAATAGAGCTGTAAAGAGATAAGCTGGAAAAAGCTCCCACAAGAATCCAAATTTTCGTGATGTTTGCCCACGTTGTATCGAGTCACAACAGAGCTGTCAATGATGAGCTTGCAGCGAATTCCTGTTACTTGTGACTACGAGAATTATCGGGTTTGACAAAGGCATAACCATGATGATGATGAGTACATATCAACTGGGCTCGTTCTGTAAGCAAATGCCTACAAACTGCTGCCTGAATTAATAAACAACCTTTTTTTCATAGAAGCTCATTCTCCTCTATTAATTTTTTTACTTTTGAGAGGTAATACAGGTTACCAAACATGATTATAATTCGGGCAAAAAAATCTTCACAACAGATGCAATTTAATTCTACGCAGTTTTTACAATTGCTCAAACATGAGACCACAATATTTTGTTCCAGAATGAAGTTCGCACCCTCTTATCTTTGCGATTTTTCGCAAAATTGGCAATATTCGCAAAAATTGTTAAAATTGCTCAACATCGCGAGTCTTGTAGCCTGCGTAGCAATCGTTTCCAGCGGGCGAGAAGCGAGTTTATTTTCTGGCCGCACGAGAATAGGGTGAGTGCAAAAAAAAATTGGAGGGGGGAGGGGAGGAGAGGAGAAGGAAAAAGTTTCGGACAAACCCCTCCATTTTAAAAACTCCCGTTCGCCCACGAACGGGGTCCCTTATTGGCTCGGACGTTTTTATTGGGACCTCAGTTCCTCATGTAAAAATAATGGGTTGCTTTCATTATGCCTGACCACCAGGTCGCACACCAGTAGAGCTAACGTGCAAGGAAACATGGAACGACACTTTTCATCAAAAGTCAATCTAAACCAAATTTTTGTGTACTACTCCCCTATCGAAGAAGCACCTCAGTTTCTTTAGAAACTACCCCCTTCATCTAAATAGCGAAGAGATCTTCTTTCAAAGAAATGTTACATCCAGCAGTTTGCTCCTTTGTCGATAAAGGATTTAGCGGTGGCTTAAGGTAAATCTCATGAAAATGATGTACTATCCAGACTTTTTTCAAACTAGGCACAATTGATATTCATAGACAGAACATTTAAAAAATGCAGTTAAAAGATGGGGTCACCGTGCTTGTTTTCGCGCTGTATGCTCTTTACTCTAAGTGTTTTTTTTTTTTACGGAATTTCGCAAGAAGCGTACGAAACTAGCTCAACCGGAAGAATTGTTGTTATGTAGCAAAAGCTACTGAATATTACTGAAAACTTGAACCTGCATGTTTGTCCGGGCTATGATCTTTAAGTAAAGTGATTTCAAATTGCTCAATCTTGTAAAGAAATGTAAGCGATTTGGACCGCTACAGTAATCACCTTGCACTCAGTGTCAGGTTCCAAATGCAGTTTCACGTCATTTATAGGTAAGTACTAGAACTTCTACTATCCAACTTTTTTATCTCCTTAAAATATGTTTTCCGTGCACCTATTACGAGTAAATAAAACCATTTAAAATAGTGGGTCACAGTGCTTGTTTCTTCGCAACGTGATGGATGGTAAAGGGCAATTTCGGATTCCAAAGAACTGGGGCGAGTTTCAAAACAACACCTTCTTAACCGAGCAGAGTTATTATGATTGCACTTAAAAGCACTTGAACAGCAAAAACGGCCTTTTTGCCTCTCTTCAGGTGCCCGGTGTGAAACCCCGCCATCTCCGAAGTCGTAATGTCATGCGCAGTATGACGGATGCGCGGTGCAAACAAGGGAATCACCTTAAAAGAAGTAGAACAAATTTCGATTTATTAAACAGCTCGTCCAAGGGGGAAATTTTCTTGCTGTTCTTCCTACTGGTTTTGGGAAAAGCCCCATTTCCTACGAAAAACAATGCGTGCGTATTAATTTAATTGTTAGTCAAAAGTACGATCAAATCAAGGAAGCCTTTCATGGAGATCTCGGCCCATCCGCTGGAAAGGAAAGGAAAGGAAAGGAACTTTATTTCAGTGTCTAGTAGATTTAGCGCTGGAGCACTAATTGGGAACACTGTAAAGTGAAATTAACAATTAACACAACAAGTCAAATGTTGGTTTTTGAGGAGAGGGGAAACCGGAGTACCCGGAGAAAACCTCTCGGTGCAGAGTAGAGAACCAACAAACTCAACCCACATATGACGCCGAGTCGAGGAATCGAACCTGGGCCACATTGGTGGGAGGCGAGTGCTCTCACCACTGCGCCATCCCTGCATGATTCAATCTCACAAGATCCTTGTGTTTTGCACCGCTGTGGAGCTCCTGTAGTGTATTTTTAATGCCGACGCTTTGGGATTTCGACAGAGCCATGACATTACTGAGGAAGCAAGTGCGACACACTCTTTGTAGCTGTTCCTTTAATTTTAAAATCACTTCCTTGAAAACACAAGCGCCAAGAACAAGGTGTTAAATTAACCACCGAACAGAAAATTGTCTTCGAAAACGCAGTAACCTCGGCGGGCTTGTTGGACAACAACATTCTTCGGATTTCAGGTACTCTGACATTTATTAAAAGTACTTTTGTATTCAGCATTTGGAATATTTGCCTTACCAAACATTAAAATCTATCGTCGCGGGACATTTTTTCGATAGCATTTCCATAGTTGGGAGGCCGGCTTCGGGAAAAGTCTCTGTTTTCTAATATTGGTCAATATTATCGTTATTTTTCTTGTCAAATTGTTTTAGCTTCTCTTGCCCAAAGTACATTTTCGCTATTAGGGAAGACCAAACATTTCCTTGGTCAATTTATGACAGCCAGTGACATGCATGACGGGTCAAGTGGGCGGCTTTCAATCTGCAAGCGTTTCCTTCTTGTCTCACCCCACTTTTCGCGTAGCCAAAACATTAAAAGTCTTTAAGTCTTTAAGTAACACAGCGATTTATTCCATATTGTCAACTGAGCTGAGTGTTGTCTTCTAGGAGATTCAAATTGTCTTTGCGTACGTAATATGTAGCTTTAACAGTGCACGATATTGTTTTGGTATTGTATATCATTGTAGTGCCATGGTAGAAGTCTTGGGTAAATAGCCCCCTGAGAAGACATGTGGTTAGTAGCAAAGTACTGAACCCAGAAAGATGAAGAAAATAAAAGGGAATCGAGAAACATTGGCTTCTGGGCTGACATGTTGATAATTTTCCAGTTCCCTCACAACTTCTTTTCACCACAAGTTTAAGCTTGCCCTCTGAACATCTGACAGCTTTGTAATACTAAAGTTCACTGAAGTTAAGCCCTGTCCGGCGGCGTTAGTATCAGGATGGGTGACCTAAAAAATATACCCCTTCGTATAACAGAAGCATTGGATCGAATTTTCAATTTTAACGCTAACAAATGCAAACTAAGCAAGGTACAGATTTTGTTAGCTTGCTTTATGCAAAACAAATATTGATGCAAAAGTAAATAAATATTGATACACAGTTTTTAGGAAGAGCAGAAGAAAGTTTCCTAGACGGTCGATCGAGAATAAAATATTTTGCCATCAGCAATAAAATTTACGACATGAAAACAACATTAATTTTGAACCAGGAATATAAAAAGTTACGATCAGCGACAAACATTTCGGGAGAGTTTTGCTACGTTCAATTTTGTTATTTTACTTTTGGCTGCACAAATAAATCGCAAAATCGAAAGTGATATCGAATTCAGCGGGCGCCGTGATCAAGTTACGGCGACATGTTTACTCGAGAAACAGTAAAGCATCTGAGTCAAATGATGGCAAGATACCGGGTTTTTGTGTTTGTTAATTTTCTTTTTCTTTCAAGTGTTATAAAGTTTGACAAAAGATCTGCGAATTCAACACAAAGATCACAATCGCCTAACTCTTGAGGTTGACCATAGTTTCTGCAAAGTCAAAAGTTTACTCTCCAGGACGAGGTTTATTATCACCAGGTAATTCCATCGTTTTGGAAATAGCAGCCACTTTATTATTCATCAGCGTCACAATTTTTTGCCGATTTTGGCGCTCATTTTGTTGAAACTCAGGCACACTTTCAACAGACCTGTTTATTTTTGTGACTTAAGCGCTGCTTACAGTGCACTACGTACAACAAAAATCCGCCCTTATCATATTTCAACACACTTATGCAAATTTGTTAAGCACGAAAATTACACAATATGACAAAATTTCACAAAACATGGAAATCTCACAAAAATCTTTTCCAGCGAAAAATTTATTGAAACAAACAACATATTTGCTATTAGAGGCAAAAAACCCTTCCTATTTCAATTGCGTGCGTGCAAACGAGCCACACAATCGGTGTCACAGTGCATATACAATCAAATAATTTTCTGACAGTTCACATCAAACCCTTTTCGAAAGAACCTTGACCGTAAATAGTAAAGCACAAAAGAGACAACAAGCTTTTATTCAAATAATTTTTCACTGTCACATTTCCATTTTTTCTTTTTTTTTTTCCCCTTTGCAGAGTTGAGTACAAATTAAATATGTTACTTGCCAGACAACTTAGATGCGACTTCAGTAAACACTGTGAGACACAGCGGAGATCACAGATCCACTTAAGGTGTTCGATTCCTTCTCTGTCTTTGTTGAACCCGTAAATTACCTAAGAAATTTCCATTTGGTTTCAGTGTTGTACATAACACCACCCTGGCGAAATATTAGAAGTACAGCTCACTTTGATTTCGGCTCAACGGGCGAAAGATTGCTGTCCAAGTCCATACTCGTCGCTTTTAAGACTCCAGATCTTTATGTTTCATCACCTGTCTTGACGTTCCATTCTTGAGCTCCATATAGGTATATTTTGTTTAAAGATGTACTAAAACGCCATGCGCGTTACAATGACTTTCGACGCCATTGCCGGTTAAGTTAATCATTCTACTGTGTCCACCCGAGAAATCTACGCATTTCCCACTACCCTCTCGATCCTAAGAAAATACGCGCACATGGTTCTATGCACAAACCCACCACTTAGCAGGGGAGTTAAAGGCAAGACTTTTACCGGCACGGAAAAAACAAAAACAAAAAAAGACGAAAACAAAATAAATAAAATTAAACCAACAAATGAAACGTAGATTCCGACTGGGTATGGCAACCCAGTAACGAGAAATAAATATACATCGATCTCCTCTTCTCTCATAAAAAACATCATTTTGTTTCACGATTCAGAAAGGAGAAATACTTGGAACTAGAAAAACCACTGCGTATACTTTCTCAAAATCACCTTTCTAACTTTGTATCCTTTCTTTTCAGGTTGCCGAAAATAGGCGATTGAGCTTTCCACTGAGGTATCCATCTAACGTTGAAAATATTTCTCGCCACAAAATTCAAAACTTGTGTGCTTAATATTTCAAGTTGCACATACCTCTTGTTGTTGCTTTTTTCTTTTCTGGATGAGTCGAGTAGCTAAATATATTGTTTTATGTAGAGTGTGCCTTGTCTTTTGCAGTTTTTGGTAGAAGACCTTAGCAATTACATCCAGTGCGCCCTCATGCGCCCAGATATATGATCCCTCTAAAATTCCAATGCGCCCTGATACTGTAGCCAAGAAACTAAATTGCCCCCGGGTATTAAAACTCACTGAAACGTGGCATATACCTACCAGTAAAGTGCCGAGTAGGAAAAATCACGGTATACTAGGGTTCACGGAATCCCTAAAAAAGTTCTTGATTCTCAAAGTTTGGAAATGATAATGTACGTTTTTGGAAATGATGCAACGTATAGCCTTCGATTAATAATGCGACTGTCTTTTAACAATTATAGTGGTAATATTTAACAATTATTTGCCAAAGGCGAGACGGTCAATGAAAACTGAGACAAAGCCGAGCCTAAGGTGAATAATTTTTTTAGTATAGTTACATACTTAGGAGAGTGGAAATCAAGTTTACGCTAGACGATAAATACAACCTCACGAGGCAGACTATATTTAATTAAGGACGTTAACACAACAGAAAGACGCCAACCTCATTTTGACACGAAAATGCCTTACTATTGCCATTAAAACTATCCAGTTAAGCTTGCATAATACAAAACATGATGAATTCATAAAGGGCACCCTTTTGGAAACAAAAACAACATATTTGCTATTAGAGGCAAAAACCCCTTTTTAAAAAGTTTGACAATAGATGTACGAATTCAACACAAAGATCGCAATCGCCCAACTCTTGAAGTTCACCATTGTTTCTGCAAAGTCAAAAATTTACTCTCCAAGACGAGGTTATTTATCACCAGGTAATTCCATCGTTTTGGGAATAGCAGCCACTTTATTATTCATCAGCGTCACAGTTTTTGCCGATTTTGGCGCTCATTTTGTTGAAACTCAGGCACACTTTCAACAGACCTGTTTATTTTTGTGACTTATGCGCTGCTTACAGTGCACTACGTACAACAAAAATCCGCCCTTATCATATTTCAACACACTTATGCAAATTTGTTAAGCTCGAAAATTACACAATATGACAAAATTTCACAAAACATGGAAATCTCACAAAAATCTTTTCTAGCGAAAAATTTATTGAAACAAACAACATATTTGCTATTAGAGGCAAAAAACCCTTCCTATTTCAATTGCGTGCGTGCAAACGAGCCACACAATCGGTGTCACAGTGCATATACAATCAAATAACTTTCTGACAGTTCACATCAAACCCTTTTCGAAAGAACCTTGACCGTAAATAGTAAAGCACAAAACAGACAACAAGCTTTTATTCAAATAATTTTTCACTGTCACATTTCCTTTTTTTTTTTTTTTACCTTTGCAGAGTTAACTACCAAATAAACGTTAGTTGCCAGACAACTTAGATGCGACTTCAGTAAACACTGTGAGACACAACGGAGATCACAGATCCACTTAACGAGTTCGATTCCTTCTCTGTCTTTGTTGAACCCATAAGTTACCTGAGAAATTTCCATTTGGTTTCAGTGTTGTACATAACACCACCTTGGCGAAATATTAGAAGTACAGCTCACTTTGATTTCGGCTCGACGGGCGAAAGATTGCTGTCGAAGTCCATACTCGTCACTTTTAAGATTCCAGATCTTTTTGTTTCACCGCCTGTCTTGACGTTAAATTCTTGAGCTCCATATAGGTATATTTTGTTTAAAGATGTATTAAAACGGCATGCGCGTTACAATGACTTTCGACGCCATTGCCGGTTAAGTTAATCATTCTACTGTGTCCACCAGAGAAATCTACGCATTTCCCACTACTGTCTCGATCCTAAAAATATACGCGCACATGGCTCTATGCACAAACACACCACTTAGCAAGGGAGTTACAGGCAAGACTTTTACCGGCACGGAAAAAACAAAAACAAAAAAAGACGAAACAAAATAAATAAAATTAAACCAACAAATGAAACGCAGATTCCGACTGGGTATGGCAACCCAGTAACGAGAAATAAATATACATCGATCTCTTCTTCTCTCATAAAAAAACATCATTTTGTTTCACGATTCAGAAAGCAGAAATACTGGGAACTAGAAAAACCACTGCGTATACTTTCTCAAAATCACTTTTCTAACTTTGTATCCTCTCTTTTCACGTTGCCGAAATTAGGCGACTGAGCTTTCCACTGAGTTCTCCATCTAACGTTGAAAGTAATTTTTCTCGACAAAATTCAAATAAAACTTGTTTGCTTAATATTTCAAGTTGCACATACCTCTTGTTGTTGCTTTTTTCTTTTCTGGATGAGTCGAGCAGCTTAATATATTGTTTTATGTAGTGTGCCTTGTCTTTTGCAGTTTTTGGTAGAAGACCTTAGCAATTACATCCAGTGCGCTCTCATGCGCCCAGATATATGATCCCTCTAAAATTCCAATGCGCCCTGATACTGTAGCCAAGAAACTAAATTGCCCCCGGGTATTAAAACTGACTGAAACGTGGCATATACCTACCGGTAAAGTGCCGAGCAGGAAAAATGACTGCATACTAGGGTTCACGCAATCCCTAAAAAAGTTCTTGATTCTCAAAGTTTCGAAATGATAATGTACGTTTTTGGAAATGATGCAACGTATAGCCTTCGATTAATAATGCGACTGTCCTTTAACAATTATAATAGTAATATTTAACAATTATTTGCCAAAGGCGAGACGGTCAATGAAAACTGAGACAAAGCCGAGCCTAAGGTGAATAATTGTTTTAGTATAGTTACATACTTAGGAGAGTGGAAATCGAGTTTACAGTAGACGATAAATACAACCTCACGAGGCAGACTATATTTAATTAAGGACGTTAACACAACAGAAAGACGCCAACCTCATTTGGACACGAAAATGCCTTACTATTGCCATAAAAACTATCCAGTTAAGCTCGCATAATACAAAACATGATGAATTCATAAAGGGCACCCTTTTGGAAACAAAAACAACATATTTGCTATTAGAGGCAAAAACCCCTTTTTAAAAAGTTTGACAATAGATGTGCGAATTCAACACAAAGATCGCAATCGCCCAACTCTTGAAGTTCACCATTGTTTCTGCAAAGTCAAAAATTTACTCTCCAAGACGAGGTTATTTATCACCAGGTAATTCCATCGTTTTGGGAATAGCAGCCACTTTATTATTCATCAGCGTCACAGTTTTTGCCGATTTTGGCGCTTATTTTGTTGAAACTCAGGCACACTTTTAACAGACCTGTTTATTTTTGTGACTTAAGCGCTGCTTACAGTGCACTACGTACAACAAAAATCCGCCCTTATCATATTTCAACACACTTATGCAAATTTGTTAAGCTCGAAAATTACACAATATGACAAAATTTCACAAAACATGGAAATCTCACAAAAATCTTTTCCACCGAAAAATTTATTGAAACAAACAACATATTTGCTATTAGAGGCAAAAAACCCTTCCTATTTCAATTGCGTGCGTGCAAACGAGCCACACAATCGGTGTCACAGCGCATATACAATCAAATAACTTTCTGACAGTTCACATCAAACCCTTTTCGAAAGAACCTTGACCGTAAATAGTAAAGCACAAAAGAGACAACAAGCTTTTATTCAAATAATTTTTCACTGTCACATTTCCTTTTTTTTTTTTTTTTTTTTACCTTTGCAGAGTTGAGTACAAAATAAACGTTACTTGCCAGACAACTTAGATGCGACTTCAGTAAACACTGTGAGACACAACGGAGATCACAGATCCACTTAACGTGTTCGATTCCTTCTCTGTCTTTGTTGAACCCATAAGTTACCTGAGAAATTTCCATTTGGTTTCAGTGTTGTACATAACACCACCTTGGCGAAATATTAGAAGTACAGCTCATTTTGATTTCGGCTCGACGGGTGAAAGATTGCTGTCGAAGTCCATACTCGTCACTTTTAAGATTCCAGATCTTTATGTTTCACCGCCTGTCTTGACGTTAAATTCTTGAGCTCCATATAGGTATATTTTGTTTAAAGATGTATTTAAACGCCATGCGCGTTACAATGACTTTCGACGCCATTGCCGGCTAAGTTAATCATTCTACTGTGTCCACCAGAGAAATCTACGCATTTCCCACTACCGTCTCGATCCTAAAAATATACGCGCAAATGGCTCTATGCGCAAACACACCACTTAGCAGGGGAGTGACAGGCAAGACTTTACCGGCACAGAAAAAAAAAAAAAAAGAAAAAGAAGAAAAAGAAAATCTATAATTTTCAAAATGCTTACCCTGGGTTGGCTGTGGTACTCATTACACAAAGAAAGAAGGCACTGAATTGGGTGGTATTGAACTGCAGTGTTTCAGTTATTTTTAACGCCTACCCCTACTGGCCCGAGTAACAAGACGCTCCATAAAAGCGTACACTGGGTTACCTGTGGTGTTAGACAATTGAACTGCAGGGTTCCAGTTAATTTTTTCAAGTGGGACGTCATTAAGACCATTTGAGGGGTCACTTACATTTTGAGGTCTTTTAGTTTTTTAAGCTTTGGTAAGAAATTCAGTTTTAAAGATAACAAAAGACGTTCTTGAATAAAATACACTCGTTTGTTCTAAGATAAAGGAAAAAAATAACATAGCTTTTATATATAGCTCTGAATCGAATTTTGTTGTAATAATTAACTGAATATTCATCTGTCGGGTCAGGAAGCCTTCTTTGTCGGGTTCCTATTTGGACATCATTGTGAACTATTTACACAATCGCGAGGTTGAGCGGCCATGTAATTGAAAATCTGAACATCCATGAGATACAAAGAAGACTTGAGAATTATCGCAAATCACAATGCTGACAAGCACAAAAGCAGAAGAAATGGTTAATAAATATGAAGTTTGTTACTATCGGAATATTTTTGGGTTAGAGTAAAGGGATATATTGTCACGCAAATGATGTAATTTCATGACACTCAAAATTGGCAAAAAATGCGATTTTCATGTAAACAATCTTCGCACTAGCAAGTCGTAGCAATAAATTGGATTAACCAGGAAGTTAAAGAAATATTGTTGGCTTCCGAAATAAATTTCATGTTACACTACAATGACAAAATCATTCGTCAGAGAAATATAGCGTATCACATTTCAACGCACGTATGCAAATTTGTTAACTCATTTTCACCGCGATTCCCGCGAAATTTTCTTCTTTCAAATACATTGTATTAACAACAATATTATTTCTCGTCAAGCGCTGCATCTCTTATGTTTAAATGACCGCTAAAAATAACCATTTTTTTAACCATCTATCCGTCAGATATTTTTTTCATAATTTAATATTCTCTGTTAAAATTTGCACAACAGTCAAATCACAAAAATAGCAACGCACGCAATAAATTTAGTCGCATTTACCTCTTCGTCGAATTCTAATGCTTAACACAGGAATTTTTAGTCTATTCGTTAGCCATCATCCTTTCAAATTTCTGAGAAATCGACCGATCCGCGAATATTTTACGAGTTTTTTTCAATGGAATGTCAAAGGGCCAAGTGGATGTAGGCATAATAGGGGAAGTTCGGGCGATCAAGTTGCGCGTGTGACCCGTTATAAATATTTTTTCACAAAATGTTCCCGAATCGTCAAGTATCACCACAGAAGACAAGAACATCATTCTAAAAGCTTATTCTACGCAAAAAGTAGGTTTTGGAGATAATTTTGAGAATGGATATCAAGTTTACGCCTCATGGTATATTTATATTTAATTAACTTAACACAACAGAAAGACGCCTACCTTATTTTGACACAAAAATGCTTTACTATTGCCATAAAAACTATCCAGTTAAGCTCGCATATTACACAACATGATGAATTCATAAAGGCCACCTTGTCCAGTGAAATATTTTTTGAAACAAACAACATATCTGCTATAAGAAGCAAAAAACTCTTCCTATTTCATTACGTGCGTGAAGACAAGAAACTCAATCGTGTCAAATTACACTCCATGTCAAAAACGCAACTAAATGAATTTCCCACCAGTGTTCAGCATCAATACCTTAACTGAAAAAACCCTTTCCTTGAATTATAAGGCAAAAAATGGGCAACAAGCTTTCTTTCAAATAATTTTTGACTAACAAGAATTAGTGAAATTTCCAGTTGTTACCGGAAGACTGTGCAGAATTAAGTAAAACTTAAGCCAGACAACTGAGATCAAAGATCCACGTTTTTCAATTCCTTCTCTGTCTTTGTTAAACCCATAAGTTACTGACGAATTTTCCATTTGATTTCAGTGTCGTACAAAACACCACACTTGTACAATATTAGAACTACAGCTCACTTTGATTACGGCTCGACGGGCGACAGATTGTTGTCGAAGTTCGTTACTCGTCGCCTTTAAGATTCCAGAAATGTTTTTCTTGTTTATCCAATTGACGTTCCATTCTTTAGCTGCGTAAGGGTACATTTTGTACAAAGATTCTCCAAAACGCCATTTGCGTTTCAATTTTCGACGCCATTGCAGGGTAATAAAATATGCTACTGTGTTAAACCATAGAAATCTGCGCCTTTCTACCACCCCCTGAAATCCTACCAAAATACGCGAGGAAGACTCTGCGCACAAAGACACCACTTAGCAAGGGAGTGATAGGAGAGCCTTTTCCCGGTACGGTAAAAAAGAAAAACAAGAGGCTACAAGTAGCCTGTACTCGGGCCTGCAAAAGTACAGTGGTGTTTGGTTAATTTAGCTCTAAAGAAAAGAAAAGAGAGAAGTTTGTCCTTCTCAATTCTGGTCTTACACAAAGCTCCCAGAGAAAGTCATCCATAAATGGCCCGTATGGTTTATCTTTGCCTTGGTGGAACAAACTATATAATTAACGAAATCAATAATCTGTGATACCTAGTGGTTTAATGTCCGTAATGCATCTTGGTGTTGGGGAATGAGAAATATATTTTCTTGGCCACCGGAATTCGGAATTCCTAGTACAAAGACGCTAGCATTTTAATACCCTCAAATCATCCCAACATGTCTACTTTGGCGTCTTTCTATGAAGCTGTTGCAGTTAATAACTGTATGCACAAGAGTAAATCGAGACTAAGATATCCAGGCTGTCTCATGGAGAGTTTTGGAAACAGAAGTATAAGAAGTAATAAACTCTTTTTTATAAGAACCATAATTTTGTGGTGGAGACCGAACGTTTCTCTTTTTTTTCGCTGAAGCTCGGAAACGTTCTTAACGTTATGAATTATACTAAATTCGACTACAAACTGAGTGGTTCTTCCATGTATTATCCAATAAACACATTGCTAATGTTAAGAAAAACGTCCTTAAGTATTTGAGAGCTGCAAAACTACATGCAGTTTTACATATCTTTTACCTTTGTTAAGAATGTAATTAATCTCAGCCTGAACGTTCTTACAAAAAAAAGAGTGTACTAAATGATAATTCAGTCGACTGGTGTAGCTGTTTGATACTGTAAAGGCAAAATGGCAAGAAAGTTATCCGTTACAGCATCGTAGCTGCCTCCTCTCGGCTATCACCACATCTTCTCGTCAAGGTA
>NC_090871.1:16737186-16739686 GCF_036669935.1 Montipora foliosa
TTGGTTGGTTATCTTCTCGAAAAAAAGGTGTGTTTTGTGCACGATCAAGGCCGAAAATATGGACAAAAACATGAAATAAAGGAACTTGTCAAGTTTCATAACCATATCTCCATACACTGTGGAAGGCTAAGACTCAACAGAAATTTGGTTTTATCAACGGAGTTGATAACGTAAGTTGGCCACCGTACAGAAATTCTAAAAGCTGACGTTTCTAGCGTTATCCCTTCGCCAGAGCGAATCCACCGACGCAGCACCACAATTTCCCACTTCCCCACCGACGCAGCACCACAGTTCCTTTATAGAAACTACCTCGTTCATTTACGACTAAACAAAATTGGGAAAAATAAGGAAAGGCTAAACCGTGACAGAATTTCACGATTGATCCTTGTTTTATGTTTCGAGTTTAGTTTAAGCGGACAATCAAAGCAAAACATAGTAAGGCATCACTGTAACTGGATGATAACTGCCAAGTTGTATACTGGGCCGCTGTTTATCAAAAGCCCAGATAACAAAAACTTCTCGGACCAGAAAAGGAATTCGTGAGACTATCCCTTTAAAAAAGACCTGAGGTGGGGTTGTCCAAGGTCAGCGTTGACAAGCCCCATTATGCCACAATAGGCTTTTTGCGATATATTACTTTCATTCCAACGTGTTTCTATTATTTGTCTGCACTGCCTCTATCAAGCTGAATACTGACATTTCGAAAATGGCCGATAAACAAGAACCACTTTATTCCTTATTTATTATCAAGAAATGTACTGGAAGAGTTCCTGTTGAATTAGATGTCAGGCATTTAAGAATTTTTCATACAACGCGTATTTATCTGGATCGACACATGTTCAAGTTTTCCGTCTATCATCTCCTTTGTTAATCGCCTCTGCACGAATAAGTCGATTTATTTTCATCACACTTTACCCACTAAGCTATAATCGGATATTCTCTCTAAGTGATGTTTATTTTGGCTTTTATTGTTTTCATTACGTGTGCCCATAACCGAAAGACTAATAGAAAATACTAATTAGAATAACACCAGAACAGTATCGCGAACTATATACTTCTTAAAAATTTGGCTTTATCAACGGAGTTGATAATGTAAATTGACCACCGTACAGGGATTCTAAAAGCTGACGTTTCGAGCGTTAGCCCTTCGTCAGAGCGAATCGAGGAATTATGGGCTGTGTGTAGTTTTTATAGTGGAGTAGGAGCTACAATATTGGTGGTAAAATGGCAACGTGAAAAATAGGAATACATTAATTAAATGAAAAGCGTTCGTTAATACCGTGAGGATTAGGGAGGCCGATTTGGAAGATGAATTTTTGTTCCAGATTCATGCGGCTTCCCGTCGTATATAGATGTAGGGAAAGGCCGCAGATAGCCATGTGTTTTTTGGAGTGGTTAGGGAGATTAATTTAAAATGACTTGCATCTTTGTCATTCTTCTCAACATCGCGAAGGTGTTCGCGGAATCGGTCGCCTAGTCGTCCACGGGCTGTCTTGCCAATGTATAAGTTATTACATAACGTACAGGTTATGCAATAAATGACATTTGCGGAGGTACATGTGAAACGATCGGTGATCTTAACAGATCGCTTAGGTTCCGATATTTTGCTGGTGTTAAGACTGAAAAGACAAGTTTTGCATTGTGAACGCGCGCATTTGAAAATTGCCGGGTTGCTCGTTAGTTTTGAGTGCGCTTCTAACTAAAAAGTTGCCTACGTTTTTGTCGCGTTTGAATGAAATAAGTGGAGGTTGCGAAAAGATTCTACCAGTCTCGCGATCATTTTGGAGTAGAATGATACTTTTGGCTGCGTGATTATGAGGATGGAAAGCGAGGTTGAATGGAATTCTGTCATGCTTATCTTTTTGTGACGTTTGTAGTGCTGACTGTCGATCAAATTGTTGGGCGCGATGATGGCCCGCTTCGACCATAGAGACAGGATAGCCACGTTTTTCGAGGAACTGGCACATCTCCTCTGATTTGCTGGAAAAATCGGAGTCATCACTACATAGACGTCGAAGTCTAAGAAAATGAGGATAAGGAAGGGAGTTCTTGACATGTGATGGATGTGACGATGAATACAACAAAAAACTGTGAGAATCTGTAGGTTTGTAGTGTACACTGGTACACAGCACTAAGCGCAGCACAAAGCGATCTGTTAAACACAGCACAGCACTAAGCGATCTTTTGAGATCACCGATCGTTTCACATGTACCTCCGGAAAATGTCATTTATTGCATAACCTGTACGTTATGCAATAAATTATACATTGGCGAGATAGGTAGACGACTAGGCGACCGATTCCGCGAACACCCTCGCGATGTTGAGAAGAATGACAAGGATGCATCTAAGCCAGTCGATCGTCATTTTAATCTCCCTAACCACTCCAAAAAACACATGTCTATCTGCGGCCTTTTCCTACATCTAGGTGCGTCGGAAAGCCGCAAGAAGATGGAACAAAAATTCATCTACCAAATCGGCACCCTTTATCCTCACGGTACAC
>NC_090871.1:16742186-16744686 GCF_036669935.1 Montipora foliosa
TATTAACCGGTAGATCTCAGGTAACTGTTGTAGGTGGTGAGCATTCACAATCTTGCACAGTCACCTCAGGAGTCCCTCAAGGATCGTTGTAGGACCTCTCTTATTTTTGCTATTTATCAACGACTTGCCAAAACGGTCTTGCCTCTAAAGTACGCCTCTTTGCTGATGATTGCGCTATTTACCTTCAACTTACCTCCGATTACTGTCCTTTAAAATTACAATCTGACCTGTATTGTTTATATTTTTTTATTGCGCGTGGATGCCAGCTTCATTTTTGTACCGGGTAATTTTCCCTTGATTTGTTGTGAATTTCAAGCATCAGACGGACAAAATCGAAAATCTTTAAAAAATCCCAAACTAAGTCGTATTTTGAAAAACAAACCCTGGCAGGCTTTCAAACTCATGAATACCTTCTTGGAAACTGAGAATGAGTACAGGTTAGGTTTTGAGCTGTGGCCACACTTTGCTCGATTTTTCTGTGCCATCGCTCTCAAATACAAAACGAATAGCACTTCTCTGGATCTTCTCGAGCTTATCAGAGTTGCGTTTGGTGTATGGGTCCCATACCGAGCTGGCATAGCAGAGGATGGGTCTTACAAGGCTGAGGTAAGCTCGGGCTTTGACTTCAGGTGAGCAGTTATACAGGTTTCGTCTACGTAGATTTAGGGAGGAAGATCCTTTCCTTGAGATGTAGTCGATATGATCGTTCCAGCTAAGAGTATTTGAGATCTGGACACCAAGATAGAGGTGAACATCAGACTCTGACAGTTTGGAGCGGTATAGATAGTAAGTATGCTTGAGAGAAGATTTATTTTTGGTTACGTGGAGAACACGGCATTTAGAAGGATTAAAGGACAGTTTCCAAGTAGAAGATCAGGTAGAATGTGTGAGCCAAAGGGCCATCGCTAGCATGACGTCTGGGTGAACCCTCAAATGGTCTACATCACCCCCACTCCTCACAACTTTAAAAAAGTTACTGGAACACTGCAGTTCAATACCACCCAATTCAGTGCATTCTGTTTTTGAGCACCGGGCTGCCATGCGGGAGGTCGTGAGTTCGACTCCGGCCGGACCAACGCTTAGGGTCTTTAAATAACTGGGGAGAAAGTGCTGCCTTTGTAATTACATCCACAAATGGTTAGACTTTCAAGTCTTCTCGGATAAGGACGATAAGCCGGAGGTTCCGTCTCACAAATAACTTCCATGTTCATTAGTTCCCTGTGGGACGTTAAAGAGCCCACATACTATTCAAGAAGAGTAGGGGATGAAATTCCCGGTGTTGTGGCTGTCCTCTGTGTGTATATGTGTGGGTGGATATAGCAGGTCCACATCAGCTGAATAGCCGCCGAAACTTCAACCTACTCAAACAAATAAATAAGTAACAAAATAATAACAAATAACGTACCACAGGCAACCCAGTTTACGCTCGTGGAGCATCTAGTTTTTATTTCGCTTACTATCGCCATATTTCCCCATAAAACCCATTCAGGTGTCTTCGCTAGGCACTAGCGAAGCTTGCTGTGTATTTTTTCCATGATTTAGTCTAAAATTTCCTTTTTTCTCTGCCGGCTGTTGTCGCCATTACTGCCTTGTTGAATTTCTTTGTGCCTGGGAAGTGACTGGCTATAAACATACGGTGTCACAAATTTTGTAAGAAACTAGGACGATTAGGCAAGTTTCTCGGCAACTTTTTGCCAAAATCTTGTATTTCGAGCAACTTTTTTTTGTTTCGATCAACCGTTTTTGCATTCTGAGCAACTTCTAGTTTTCTACCAATTCGTAAAAATCCGGATCAGCCTTTAATGCTTAAATTGGCCTTGCTTCCATATTTCACAATGTTTTCGTAGACAATTTATGAATTCCCTGTGAAAAGAAGCCAGATGGGCTTCCCCTCTTGGGGCAAGATGTATGCAGCCGCCAGCCGGGCTGCCAGGTCAACGGTTATTAAAGGAAAATTCACAATGGCGGACGAAGATTCGCACTCGACTGGCGTATGGTAGTTTGGAAAATTCTGCAAATACTAGCTTGAGACGAAGAAGTTGAGGTGTTGAATTTTTTTTGGAAACGATCCAACCGTGAAAACGGTTTAAAAATATCAATCAACAGCTCAACAACAGCAAATAACAAACCTTTATTTCACCTCGAATTTAAAATAGCAAAAAAATGCTAATATCTCCGAGAAAATAAATAAATAAAATAAGTTCGGTATGGAGCAATAAAATAGGTATATAAAATCACAATACATACAATTCCGTAATTAACGTAGTAAGATAAATTTACAACTATCTACAGAAGGGACAGCAGTCAGTATCAAATTCTAAATTACGAATAATCGATTTGAAAGCTGCAACTGTTGGCAGTGACCTGGGGCCCGTTTCTCGAAAGTCCCGACAACTTTTCGGGCCCGAAAGCCCGATCTTTTAACATGTTTTCAAGGTAACAAAAAGAAAAATAACTGCGAAGTTTGACGAATTAAATGCTCTCCGTTCTTGAGTTACAA
>NC_090871.1:16754686-16757186 GCF_036669935.1 Montipora foliosa
GCGTTCTCAGTGTCAATGGTTCTCTTGATATTCTGTAGTCTCAGTTTGACCGACGAATAATCAAAGACACCCTCGTTAGTCCGGAAAGGATCCTAAGTTAAGACACACACCAAAGGATATTAATTGAACTGGTGCCGGAGTGGGTTAACTTAGCTCCAGCCATAAGTTTCAACATCGCTGGCTAAAATCTTTTCTTGGGAAGTGATACTGGAGGCTGAACGTACCAACAATTCTGACATTACGTTACCAAAGTATTTTTTTAAGGATGAAGTAACCGTTGGGTGCGGCCCACAACGTGCCAATTATTCGGAGGCTTTTCAAGAACGAAGCATTAGAACAAAGACTGGCACTATTGTCATTCAATGATACGAAAATAAGTGACCCTGTATTCTGTAGTTAAGCTCCCAGCTTTTAACTCTGCAACAAAGTGCTCAGGGTAAAGCGGCTTTCACACGGCAGACTTGAGTTTGCAAACTCAATTTTGGCAAACTCAAGTTAGTGTGTGTGAACGGCACAAAAACAGCCGACAAACACGTTGGCAAACTGTTGGCGACAAATAGAACTTGTCTCTATTCTCGCCAATAGTTTGCCAACTGTTGTTGTGTCTTTCACACACCAACTTGAGTTTGCCAACACGAGTTTGCAAACTTAAGTTTACCGTGTGAAGGTCGCTTTGGAGGGAAAGCGTGAAATCTTGGGTTATGAGTCAGAACAGGGGTCAATTTAGAACAAAGACATACTCAAGAGATAGACTAGCCAACCAATGTGGTTTCTGTAGAAAAGTACAAGGACTATGTTTTATCAGCAATACCCCAACGCAATATCCAATTGCCACACCCTTATAACCTCAGTCGTCTGCCGTCCCAAATGATGATGCACTTGTATTGTAGTTCAAAAATTGAGCATATTTAAAATTTGGCAAGAGCAAGAAGTAAAAGGACTTTAGGACAGGGAGAGGAACAGAAGGGAATCACCCTTCTTGCACTCTAATTCTTACACTTTTACAACAAAAATTATATCTTGAGAGCTGTCTATGTGCAAGGCAGAAACTTAAATAAAACGATCCCAAATCTTAGCCTGTTCAGCAAAGAGGCTCTTTGTCTTTCAGAGCAAGAAAATATCCAGTCATTTGGAAACAAACTGGAGTTCACAGCCTTGCATCAAAATGTTACACTTTCGACATTCACAAGTACATGTATTTCTTACCTTCATTTTCTTTCCACTCAAATGCATATTCTGATCAATCATTTTACAGTAGCTGTCATAAGACTTGACAAATAATTTCTTCATTTTACTTCTGAAATAATCAAATTAAATGTTAACTGTATTCAACAAGAATCACAGTGGAACAGACCAATATTATGACAAAATATTCTGAAATTTGAAGCATAAATAAACAACCTAATCAGTTCATGCAGAGAAAGAGAAAGAGTTTGCAACTAGCATAGCCAACACGATTGTGGAGGGACAACTGAAAAGGAAATTAGGGTGCCAATGGCCATTTTACAGTTGTTTGCTCAGTGACCTAGCCTATGAATGGCTGCAAGGCTGCCAGTAATCCCTGCTTTGATGAAGACCTCCCTGCCTTTATTTTGTAATTGTGTCACTTGTTGTAATTCTAATTAATCTACATTAACATCAGAAAAGCATGAAGGTTTGTATCAAAACAGGGTTACTGGCAGCCTTGCTTCCATTCTAAGGCCAGGTAACTTGGCTACAACTGTAAAATGGTCTATTTCATAAATATCACATTGAATCATTATAACGTCACGCCTGCAGGACTTTTTGTTCCCCAACCAAGATAAATGATCTGACCCATCAATACTGGTGGTTCTTGTACATGTAGCTTCACGGATATAGTATCAAAATGGTATTACAAGAGTCATGGTCTCTTCTGTCGTTTCATCTGTTGAAGTAACTAGCATATTATCTTTCCCACAGGGATTACACCATTGCCATTTTCAACAGTTGCAATACTATGGAGCCCTGTGCTTACTTAATTTGATTGCGTGGGGCCAGTCCGTTCACTTTCTTAAATCATTACATTTAATTTGTTATTTGACAGTGGTGGATGGAAATTTGAATGGTGAATCTGCAAGATGAATGAAACTTTAGGGGCATGCTAATGACACAGGAAAAAAGAGTCATTAAATTTTTTAGTCATCATACTTTAGAATTGGGGGACATCTTGGTGTTCCTTCCATCATTTCACAGACAGCAACTCTGAGGTTTTCATGCTGAATGACTTCATTATATCTTTTGGCATCACCTTTGCTAAGTTCCTAAAATCAACAAAAAATTCAAGATTTGTTTAAAAGCATAGTTCTAAAACAAACAGTTGTTGTTGGCCTGATCTTAGTAGGTGTGGATGCTTCTCACGCTAGGGAAGCCAAATTCAGTCCTCAAGACTTAAAGTTGATTAGCCTGGCAAACGTTTCAATAATCAAAACCAACTAGGGGCATTAATTTTCAAGGGAACTACAATGATCGTGTCTTCATC
>NC_090871.1:16764686-16809686 GCF_036669935.1 Montipora foliosa
TGACTGAACACTCCTTACTAACGCACTGCAACGCGCGCAAGGATTGCAAAAAAATAAACATGGCTTCAATACAGCAATTATTTTATTTGCTCAATGCTTCCGCTATCTGTATTATTTCTTCTCACAATTCAACAAAGTGTTTTGATGGTTTTAGTCTTTTATGAGAAATGTATGTTAGAAAAGGTATCGCTGCAAAGAACTCCGCAATTCGCAGATTTTTCTTTGTTATCGAAAGAACCTCGAAAGAACCCAGTTAAATGCAGTGTATGCGTAGTAAGTTAAAAAATTGCGATTAAATGTGGAATAGCTTTCTCGGAAATACGCCTATTTCTCGAGAACCACTCGTTAGAATTTAACGAAATTTGGCACCAAAATACTTTAGGAAATAGGTAACTGGAGTATGGAAAGAAATTTGAACTTTAACAATGGAAATTCTAGATATTCCAGTGAATCTTCAACAAGGGATAATTAAAGATATCTCTGTCAAATTATATTAAAATAGTGTTAATTTGTAAACATCGTTACAAGCTTGTTGCTTGCAAATTATAAAGAAAATCTAACAACCAGATTTTCTGCAAATAAACAAAACCGATTTTAAAGGCCTGTTTATATTTATTCATGTTGTCATAGCAACGGCACATACGTCAGTGTTGTTAATTTGCTTGCAGATTTTCCGAGATTTTGCAAGAAGAGGACCACTGCAAAATGGGGATTGTTAGACAAACTTTCCGAGGCTAAAAAAGGGAGATACAACTCAACTCGCCTAATGCTGTATTTAGCATGGATTGAAAGCTTAGGTAAATTTCCAGAGGCAAAAAAAGTAGCATAATGCTTGAAATAGCATCGTTTGAAAGCATTGGTTTTGTAGATTTTCTCTATGTTGCAAAAAGGCGTCGAATTTGAGAAATGTTAAGTTTTCCAAAAGTGTCGAATTTGCCGATTTTCCGATATTTTTCAAAAGGGACCAATGCCACTTTTTATGCAAATGTTTAAGGGAAGGTACGTTTTAAATTGGGGGGAGGGCTGGGGAATTATTCATTTTTTTTGTGAAAAATTTCATGGTCCTGCCATTTTTCTTACCTGGTAAACACACGGCCCCCGATTCTCAGACAGAAAAAAACTGTGACCCTCCCCCATTCCTATCCTTCCGTTTTTTATTTTCCTACACTTATTTTCGGTCAAATTTCGTCTGGTATTTTTGGTCAAGTGACGTATATGTTATTAAGTGCGGTAGGTATTGTCTGTAGCACGGGCATGCAAGGATTCGCGAGGAAAATGCGCAGTTTACGTAACCCCAGCGACATGTCTGTGTACTACTTGCAAAACAAGCCGCTGCGACAAGACGCCTGTTCGGTGCACACGCAGTTATCTCGTATGAGGGGGAATGTGAACTAGTTTTCTAATTTAATATGGCAGACCATATGACGCTCTCTCATTGGTTCATTTATATTTTGTCGCAGCGACTTCTTGCCGGAAGTGTACACACGATGCGACAGCGCCGCTTTCGCTAATTCAGTGTCGCTGCGATAAATCTAAAGCAACTGGTTCGGATGAAATTCCTGCCAAAAAAATGCCAAAATAGGAGACAGACGGCAATGTGAAAACTACCGTCCCATTTCTATATTACCTGTTGTAAGCCAAGCATTCGAAAAAGAGGTCTTCCATTAGCTCTATAGCTAGCCAAATGATAATTCCATGATATCAAAATTTCAGTCTGGTTTTCGCCCAAATCACTCGACAGTAACGGCCCTCATTCAAATGTGTGGTGAATGGCTGGAAAATATGGATAATGGTAGACTGAATGGTCTCGTCTTCCTTGTTATTATATGGCTCTGTCTCACAAGGACTGGGAACTACCAAAATTGACGAATTTGATTGGCTAAAATCTATATTGACCGTGGTCTAGATTTTCCCATCTAGACCGGCATCTAGACCGGTAATGTTTTGCGGTGAAAAGATGCAAAAATATTGAGTATTTTCTTCTACCAATATTTATTTATGGAAGTGCCAAACAGCATGATGACAAAAGAGAGAATGACGAGCAAACTTTGACAGAATTAAGTTCAGCTCATCGCCACTCATCGCCGTTCGCAAGCAAAATGTCAGTTAGTACATTAAACGAATTAAATTGTTCTTGTTTGCCATATAATAAACATCTTATTAACCGAGCTTAGTCAATCTGTATGGGAGAATATTGACCTAGGTCGTGTGTACAGACCTCACTGCGTTCGGTCTGTACTCACGACCTCGGTCAAGATTCTCCCACACAGACCTCCTGCTCGGTTAATAAGAGCTAATAAAATATTAAAAAAGCATTTAACTCCATGAATCATATAAATAGAGGATATTACATGGCCGCTTGGGAATACGAATTTTATCTTCGAGTGCTGCAAGTATCTCTCACGAGTGAGCGAAGCGAACGAGTGAGAGATACTTTCAGCACGAGAGTTTGCACGAGATTCAGCACGAGATTTTGTTATCACTCGTAAGATTACAGACCGAATTGGATTCCACTCAGTCCTATTACCATTACTAATCACGACATCGTGATAAACAAAATGAAGAACACTTCGGCATCATTGGCATGGAGTTGAAGTGGTTTAACAGATACCTAACGAACAGGAAACAGTGATGTATCATCAACGGTCAGCTGTCATCTAAGAAAATAATCAATTGCGGAGACCCCCAGGGGTCAATTCTAGGTCGATTTTTGTTTCGATTTGTTGGATGAACAATGCGGAGTTCGGAGTGCGGACCATATATTTCATCCATCAATTTCTATTAAAGATCAATGATTTACCTGACAATTTAACATTAACCACCCCATGTATGTATGAGGATGACACACAAATCTTCTCTTGTTCTTACGATGCTAACGGACTTCTCGTGAAGCTTAATTCTGATCTTGCTCATGTACGAAAGTGGCTTATCAAGAATAAACCTCAAATGCATCCGTCTAAATTATTGGCTCCTCCTAGAATCTGAATAATACAATAAGTGAGAAAATAGTGGTGGTAAATAATCAACCTATATCACGAACCATCAGATAGCAGGGGCGTAGCGTCCATGTAAGCTCGTGCGTACAGCTCAAATCCGGGAATCCTTATTCCATGGAGGCATTAATTTTTGAAAGTCATTATAAAATCGGGCAAAGTTTTTTAAAATTCGAATTAAACTGGTGTCTCTGCGTGTGAGTGTTTCCAGTATCTTTTCATTAACCCATACAGGCCTGGTCAAACCGATCCAACATCATCCAACATTGTTGAATCCAAAATTGTTGGACGTTGTTGAAAAGTGTCGAACGATAACGAGGTGGCCAAACGAATGCATCGTGTTGGACGCAAGGGTCTGGAACAAAATCTATTCAGAATCCTTAGAAAACAAACTCACGCCATATTGGCGTTTGCAAGTTCCTTTTAACATTATCAACAGAGTCACTCTCTCTTATGATAGCAAGAGGACGGCTGTTCCAGAATCTGGAACTGCAACGGCAAATGCGCGGTCTCTAGAGGTCTTGCACCAGGTGTGAGGAACCTCGAGAAGACCCAGGGCGTCCCTGCGTAGAGAGTAGAGTTCCGGGGTCTTGACTTGCACAAGATCCTGCAGATACATTGGCGCCATGCTCCTGAGAGCTTTGAACACGAGAAGGGCTATCTGTTCGAAGAGAGCTTTCTCAAGCTTTCGTCGCTCAGATATTCAAGACTTTGCTTGTTCATCATTCTGTGGCTTGAACTGACGTTGCAACACATGAAACAGATGCAACGAATAAACCATCAACATGGATACCGATAGCCGCAGCACAACGCTGTTGAATGTGATGGCCAAATGAATGTAACACTGTTTTTAACACCTTAGAGCAAAAGAAACGTTGGATGATGTTGAAGACGATGTTTTATGGAAATCAAACTTTGTTCAACAACTTCCAACATCATGCAACATGGTGGCCAAACGAGTGCAACATGCCGGATTCAACAATGTCGGATGATATTGCACTAACGTGTTGGACCCGTTTGGCTAGGCCTTAACGTCAAGAAACGTAATAGTGGACAAAAGCAAAAAAAACTGTACCCATCGAGGCCCCCACACAGTGTCAGTCTTTTCACCAGTCCCCCAGTTCCCGGTTATTTTTTAAGGAAATGTTATGATGGTGATGATGTTATAGAGTGTTTCCACGTAAGGTCACGGTGGCCATGCTGGTGTCTCCAACTAATCCTCCGGGAATTGAGCTCTATTATCATGCAAACTTTTTCTTTTGTCTCGGCGGAAAAACAAGGTTACTGATCACGTGAGTGAAAACACACTATAACAGAGTTTTTCAACGTGTTGCCCTTTGCTTGTACTGTAAACCCCCTGTCTGTGTTATAACTTGCTGCAGGTAAAATAATGTAATCAACTAACTACTGCATTTTCCTTCACATTTATTTATTGAAATGTCCTTCGAAAATAGTGGGAAATGGCATTTTTGAGACTCTAAATGTCAAAATTGTCTGGGGGAGCTTGCCACCAGGCGTCCCTAGTTTAGAGCGCCTATGCCGCTCGAAACATTTTTCGAGTGCGTACACCTTCAAAATCGCACGCTACACCCCTGGATAGATAAAAAGCTTAGCTGGGACTGTCATGTCGACATGATATGTAACAAAGTTAGCGCGGGTATAGGATCAATGCGGCGCATAAAGAATTTTGTTCCCGTTGCTACTCTGGAAACAGTGTATAAGGGCTTAGTTCAACCATATTTTAAATACTGTTCTCCTCTGTGGGACACCTAGGACTGCGGCAAATTATTGAAAGATAATCTGCAAAGATTCCAGTTACGTGCTGCTAGAGTTCTCACAGGTGCTACTTATGATATTCGCTCCGCAGACTTAATTGACTCTCTTGGGAAACACTTGAAGATAGACGGCGCTATACAAAGTCAATAGACCATATTATTCGTATTCTCAGTAATGGATTGGAACTAGCTTACAATGGAGGCTAATTCGGGGGAATATATTAAAAAGATTAAGATTCCCCCCGTATTAGCCTCCATTGAAAGCTAGTTCCAGTCCAACACTGAGAATACGAATATGGTCTATTTAAATGAAAAAAAATATTTAATGATTACACCGCTCCCCGGCCAGAGGAACTCGTTTGTTAGAAGGAATGTCGATCTGGCTAATTACTATCTATACGCAACAGGGCTACTGATCTGAAAAGGGAATTGTTAAATTTAGCGGTGCTATGCTTTGGAACCAGCTCTCGAATGAGGCCAAAGCTCGCCGAGTCAATCCCTTCATTTAAGGAAGCTTATCAGAAAATAGTTGGCCAAAGATGTATATTTCATAGTAGTTTTTTCTGTAATGGTAGTAGTAACAGTAGCAAAGGTAATTTTTAGTATTAGTTTAGTAATTTTAATATATGGCTTTATGTGTCAACATGCCCTCCATGGAAACCAGCTGAGTGTTGTTGGGGCTAGCGTGTTTCTCTTTTGATTCGAATATTTTAAATAAAGTATTACCTACCAACCTACCTACCGACCTACCTACCTACCTACCTACCTACCTACCTATCTATCTCTACTGTAAACATAGCTTGCATGCCTTTGGAAATATTGGCTTCATTTAACATATTCCTTCACCGTTCTATCAGCCTTGCCTTTCTGTTGTTCTTTTTAAACAATGATTTACATCACTGATTAGATCCTTCACCAGGATTCGGTGCTTCTACATGTTTACAGAGATTTACTTCAATTTTAGCAATTTTTAAAGTTTACTTCAACACCAGCCCCCAGTTGTTCAAACGATTGATAGTGTAATCCGCCGGATAAATCATTATTCAGTGGATAAGGTCAGAGTGAATCCAATTGCGCTATCCATGAGATAGTAAGGACCTTATAGTCACTGTTAATTAAGATCTACAACGGCGACGTCAAAGAAAACGTCTCTCAAAATTACAAGTTTGCATTTTCCAAAATTTTTCGTCACGAGTCTAGTTCGTCCAACTTCAATAAATTACCCTAACTATTTAGGAACTGAAGTGGGAGGAATAGCGTTGAAACCACGCTTGAAAAATAAAATTCGTCGCTATGTGCTCACTTTGGCCTCAGAGCTTGAGATTTGGTCATTTCGCGTAGTATTTGCAGAGAACGGAAGAGAAAATAATGTACAAATTTTCACACCGCACGTGCAGAGTGATTGTTTTGCTGATTAAGTGTTATTATTATACAATGCTGATGCTATCTCAATTTTGATTGGCTAAAAGCACCCCGCTAATTCTAGATGGCGCTTTGTCATCGCGTCACATCTATAGACACTGGCATTTATGCATGGCATTTATGTATGACGCGTTTGTGCAGACAATGAAGTGTTGTTTACATCTCGATATCGGGAACATTTTTCATAAGACCGTACAACTTAACTTTAGAATTTTGTTCAAAAGTTTCAGTTCGATTCAGTTTTAACTGAAACGTTTTCAGATGTTTTAGGCTTAAATCCTTTCTGTAAACCTTTTGAATTCCGCTTAACATGTAATTCACGGCTGTCATTAATAAAGATGTTTACACTGAAACGTGTCATTGCGTGGCTTACTTTGTTGTTGTTCTGTGAAATGTCTCAACGCTTCTACATTTATAATTGTATAATAAAACAATTATTGGATTCGGTTTTCGCATGATAACGAAATTATCAAGGCCTCGGTTTGTGTTATCCGCCTCAGCCTTCGGCTTCGGCAGATAACACAAACCTCGGCCTTGATAATTCTGGCTATCATGCTCAACGTCATCCAATAATTGCTTATTGTTTGGTGGTGTTCTCGTTGACATCACCGTCGTAGAATTACCTCGTATTTTGGCTCATCCCGTCAATTTGTTTACCAACATTAAACACCCACTCTCTTTCCCCTTTCGCAACTTTAACTGACAAAGAGCTAATTACATGGTGGAAGCATGAGATCCTTGGAAAAGGATCATACATTTTCTGAGTTCATTTTGGATGCAGAAAGTTACACTTGGCCCATCACTTGCATCTTTCTAGGGATAATATAAGTCCTAAGACGCTGTAAACTATCTTTACTCGTTTTGGGGTCGAAAACAAACATGGTGGTGCTCCAAAATTAAAGATTTTTCTGACAAATTTATCAAGACCAGCTTGATTCATTCATATAACACGAGGGCTTCATCTTGTGGCAAATATCATATTAAATTTTCACGTTTAAATCAACAGCGCAATTCTTTTTCATGCTTTGGCGTGAAAGCGTGGAATTGTCTCCCATCGCGAGTATGTAATCTACCTAAACTGGCGTTCAAGAAATCAATTTGTAAAGCTTTATTCGCAGCTCTAGAAGGCGAGGAGGATTATATTGAGGCACCTAATTTACCATCCAAAATTAATTTATATCTTACATAACTTTTTGTAACAATTCACTGTCAATCTCTTCGCCTGTTTAGTTTGTTTAGTTACTGGCGAGTGTCCGGATGCTAATGATTGCATTTTATTTATAGTTTATTCCTGTCATTGTTCATAGTCTGTTATTTGAAGCTTACATATTGGTTTATTTTCTTCTTTTTCCTTTTTTTTTTTTCCTGCACAACTCGCCTCGACTAGCTTACGCTATACGCGAGTTGTACATGTCCTTCTTTTAATTGTTAAATATTAATAAAGTTGTATTGTTGTTGTTATGGGGTTCAGAAACTTTGTTCTACTAACAATAATCCATAGCCTCAACAGAAATTTGTGCGTTTATGCCAGGCGAGGAATTGTCTTATTCTCTATGGACCTCTATGATCTTCCAAATATACGGCTCTTTCGCCCTCCATGTAAAAAACAACCCAATTCTCTCTTGCAACACTATGCCTATCATCAACTGACTGGGAATCGAAGAAAGTGGTTCATAAGAAGACGGAACACGATAGAAAACGGCGTCCTTTACTACGAGTCTCCCAAAATCAGGTAGTAGAGCATCCGAACTAGTAATTAGTCTTTATCGAAAAATATTATGTACCTATTGACTGAGAGGGAGGGCCGGACGGGAAAATATTTGTCCCGAGGTGCTCGGTCCGTACGCCATAACCGAGGGCCAAATATTTTCCCGTCCGGCCCGACCTAAACTCGGTCTATCAGCATTTTATCAGACGGGCTCTTTAGATAATTCATAAGCACTCAGAATATGAAGTTTTGACAAAATAAGAAACAAAAATTTGCCGAGAAAATTTATGTAAGATATGTTGTTTGCCATGGGCGCGGGCTGTAAATAACTTGGATAGTTTTAAAAAATCGCCCAAATCCCTTAAAATGGCATCGCAAGGAGCAGTACTTGATTCCCCAGCAGTTTGTTAACCACAGACAGTTATAACCCGTTTAAACTTAAGGGAAAAAATAGATTTGCATACACTTTAAAGAAAGCCAGATATTCTAATAAGACACAGTTAGTACCACTTTTAATTACTTTTTAAAATTTTTGTTCAATGGGAGCGAATATATGAATTGGCACTGACACTGTGGCAGAGAAGGTGATGGAATATCCTCGCTAGAATGAATGCTAGAATATCCTAGCCAGGTACACATAGGTTTGGTTTCATAGGTTTCTTTATTTCCACACATACAACAATACAAACTAATAAAAATGTAAAATACGTTTTTCATTCTATAGCTTTGTCTGTTATTAAGAAGCCATTAGTGGGGTTCGTGCTATCATTACTAGACATCATTCTAAAATGGAAAGAAGATGACTTCCTTGACATGTATAAAATATCAGTGACTTGGCAACCAACATCTGTTCAGCAAGTTTTCCTTCATTTTTGATATAGTTGAGAACTTTTTTTTCTGGGGCTATCGTTATTCTTCACTTATTTGTTCTCAAAAATCGTAAATCGCATCACTGCGGGTTGTTTTTTTTTTAATATTAAATAAGAATTTCCGCATAACGTCAACGAGGCTTTTGTTTTATCAGCAAGCAAGTTGTTGCTCTGAGGCAATCACTTTTCCTGTGTATGTTTTTAAAGCTGTTTTACATAATTATTTTTTCTTCTTTAACTTGTTTTAGCTCCTCTTGGTTTTCTTTTACAGTTTTATTTTTCATCTCTAATTAACAAAGGTGATCTTTTTGCGGCATATCGGCAGGCTGTAGTGGATTAAATAAAAGCGGAGAATGGAACAACTTATTCATTCACGTCACAGTGAACATTGCGGCTTTCTTTTCCCGAGAAAAGAATTGGGTAGATTTGACTAAGCAATCATTTTCGTTCATCGATCATCCGAAAATTAATTTCCTTTTGTATAGTGCACTTTGTAATTATAAAACCACTGCATGAATAAAGAGGCTTGACTGAGTTAAGTGTGGCATAACTACTCAGATCAAAGTATAATCCTGCAATGAACATTTCCAAAACAGCGCTGGTGGGAATAAGTGACTTATAAGCAGCAGGCTATGTACAATGACCGGCAAATACACGGTTAAAATCCTTTGAAATCCCAAATCTTAAAATGGAAAATTTGAAACTTGGGCACTGAATTACAGTTTTAACTGCGTCTTAATTACGCTGCTGAAAATGGTGCTTTTATGTCATCCAACAAGTTTGTCATAATCGGTCAAAGTTTATTGAAATATAAATTGTATTTGTAATATTAACACAACAAATATCTTCCAAGAGTCATTTTTGTTAATGGTTCGGTGCTCTTAAAAGCCAGCCAAATTTGATGAACAAATAAAACAGGGACCTGAACGAATGCAAGGTAAATAGAAGAGGACGAAAAAGGGAGGAAAATTGCTCAGAGTTTCAAGTTCAAATAATGACGCACTTAAGATACCATTTCTTGAAGGACAGGTGATCAAATACTGAGCTAAGAACAGCATAACTGCGACAGAAGATAATTTTCTTAATTTAGAGCGGTTTCATAATTCTCTTGCCAAAGATCTAATCGGTTCGTAGGAGTAAAGACAAACCTTCACGATTTCGCCTAAGAAGACTTTCCTTATATTCATTGCCGAAGCAACTAAGCGTTGTTTCACTGTTCATACGTTAAAAGAAAAGTCGACGATGGAAGACATGTCTGGTACAGCTAACAGCACACCCACATCTCTAGCATATACCGTGTACAGCTTAAGCATTGAGAACAATGCAAACATAACAAATACTGCTTCGCCGTGGTTGGAGAACGACATTAACAAATTGGCCACGGGAATTAAAGTGACGTGTTTTCTTTTACTCTTTCTCGTTTCGTTACCCGGAAACGTCTTGCTGGTAACAGTATTACTCAAGAACCACAATCAAAGAATGCGTACACCGAGTAACTATTTCATTTTCAGCATGGCTTGCGGGGATATAATTCTTACTTTATATTGCATGCCTCAGTTTGCAATAACAACAGCTTACCACTATCGATGGCTTGTCAGCGGAGTTGATGGTCAGGCACTGTGCCGTTTATCGATCTTCCTCAGTCAATTATCCGTGCTTGTTTCCACTGCTAGCCTGTTTGCTATCGCCTTGGATCGTTTGTTTCTGGTGTTTTATCCACTGAAAAGAAAAATTACTCTTATCAAAGCAAAGTACGCAATTGTTGCAATCTGGTTGCTCTCAATAGTATTCTCTCTACCACCATTAACAGTGGCCAAAGTCTTTGAGATAGAGCCTGGATATCTCGTTTGCACTCTTGATTTCGAGCTGCAGTCATTTATCGTCATCTACCTGATCTACTCTTTGTTTTGCTTCTTGATCGTTATCGCGCTGCCCCTTATGGCTACTATCGCCATGTATATCGCCATCGCGATAAAACTGAACCGAACTAAGAGACCAGGAAACCAACTGCCATCAAATCGAGAACGAAGAGAGCAGATGAACCACAAGATTCTCACAATGCTCGTAGCTGTTGTTGCTGCGTTGATTGTGTGCCGTCTTCCTCTGATAATTGTAATCTTATCCTGTGTGTTTGGTTCAATAGAAATTTGCGGACAACATAATTTTGTGTTTGCAGGCTGGTTTCTGACTTACGCCAACAGCGGTATAAACCCATGGATTTACTTCATCTTCAACGAGCAATTCCTCCATGGAGCCAAATTGGTGCTAAAAAAAGTTTTTCCCTGTTGGTGTAAATCTGTAAACGTAATTGAAGCTGTAGAATCTAATGGTGTAGATATGTCAACTCACCTACCACGGCAATGAAGTTATGCTTACGAGATCGAAGAAAGAGACGTCAGAGATAATCTGGCCTAAATATGCAAGCAATATAAGCACAACATGGTTTAACGAACTTTATGGACATTATCTCAGCGATCTACAAACTAGCCAACCGGAGCTATACACGAACTAAATTTGAAGGAAAGATCTTGAAGCTTGGAAAGACAATTAAAACTTGTCCCACTTTGTTCACATTTTCCATAGAACTTGATATTTAACAATTATTCCATGGGCGCGAGTTGGATATGAGATGATAGATAGCCAACGAGGCGCGTAGCGCCGAGTTGGCTATAATCATCTCATATCCAACAAGCGCGAGTGGAATAATTGTTTTATTAAAAACGCCCCCAAAATATAGAAAACTAGACTACAATAAAAATTAAAAGGCCCAAAAAATCACGCATATGCTTGCCGTGTTTGTAGATCATGGTATAAAGGCTCATAACCCATGACGGCTTAGCCAATCAAAACTCTCGAATTGCATTATCCAATGATCCAGTTTTTAATAATTGGTAATATTATATTGCATATTGTGGGACCCCGGCAGGAATGGCTTGCCATTCGGAATGGCAGTCTAACCACAGCTTCACCCTGTGTTTCCGATCTTGGAGGAAATCGGTTATCCAATGTATGATCAAGTTTGGCAGATCAAACGTGCGCAGCTTCCTCGCCAGAATTGAATGATCGATTAGATCAAATGCTTTTCTAAATTTGAAAAGAACAACTCTGGTAGTTGCGCCGCGTTGCCATTGGTGTTATTGGTCCAACGCTGGGTCATGTCGACGAGGGCGTGTACTGTTGACGAATTTGGAATGGAGCCGAACTGTTGGCTGTCGATCTTGGTTAGGACGGCTGCCTTTACAAACCTCTCCACTACAAAATCTTCTGCCAACTTAGACAGGAGTGGTGTAAGTGATATGGGTCGCAAATGCTTGGTCACATGGTCTATATGGATAGAAAACTAGCACTTCACATTACCTTCTAATAGTGAAGTCTCTCCCATAACAACTTGGCAACTTTAGTTCAACTTATAGCCACGATTATGATAACGTTCCTGTCATAAGCGTTTTAAAGTATTTTATTCTGAGCGCAGCAGCGCATTGAATTCAAATATACTGCGTCTTTTTGCGTTGATTGAGGGTTTTGAGATATTAAGTGAACAATCTTCGCACTAGTAAGTCGTAGCAATAAATTGGATTAACCAGGAACGTATAGAAATATTGTTGGCTTCCCCTTCATTTTACACTATAATGACAAAACAGATCTTTTTTCTGACGTTAAAAACTTGGCTACCTATCAATTATTTGACAGAAAGAAAAATTTCTTGTCATGCATCCTTATAAAATATTCTCGCGTATGACATTTCAACCCACATATTCAAATTTATTAAACTCGAATATGACACAACATGACGAATTCACAAAGGAAAATCTCACAAAAACCTTTTCCAGCGAAAAATGTATTAAAACAAGCAACATATTTGCTATTAGAGGCAAAAAACCCTTCCTATTTCAAAAGTAATTACCATAAGCAACAAAATAAATTTCAGGATCAAACCCTTTTCTGAAGAACCTTTCCTTGAGTAATGATTACAAAACAGACAACAAGTTTTTTTCAACTAATTCTTGACTGCCACATTTCCAATTATTTTTTTTTACCTGAAGACTGCGCAGAGTTGAGCACAAAATACTTAAATATAAATAGCCATACAACAAAAAACATAGATGCATTCAAGGTGTTCGATTCTTTCTCTGAGTTTGTTAAACCCATATCCAGCCAGAATAGAGAATAGAGAATTTGCCATTTGGTTTCAGTGTTGTACATAACAAACACTACATATTCGCAAAATAATGACATCCGACGGCGAAAGATGCAATTATTCGTCCCATTATTCGTCGCTTTTAAGATTCCAGATATTAATTTTTCACAGCTCGTGTTGTTTATCGAATTGACTTTCCATTATTGAGCTCCAAAAGGATATATTTTGTTTAAAGATCCAATAAAACATCATTCGACTTTCGTCGGCTTCGTCGCCATTGTTTGCACTGTGTCCACCTGATAAGATCTATGCATTTCCACTACCCCCTGAAACTTACCAAAGATACGCGCACGATACTCTAGGCACAACACCATTACTTAGCAGGGGAGAGACAGGTTTTCCTGATTTTCCTTTCCGACTGGTTTGGCGACCCAGTAATAAATTGTATTTGTAATATTAACATAACAAATGTCTTCCAAAAGTCATTTTTATTAATCATTCGGTGCTCTTAAAAGTCAGCCAAATTTGATGAACAAATAAAACAGGGACCTGAACGAAAGCAAGGTAAATAGAAGAGGACGAAAGAGGGAGGAAAATTGCTAAAAGGTTCAAGTTCAAATAATGATGCACTGAAGATACCATTTCTTGAAGGACAGGTGATCAAATAGGGAAGATATTGTTCACGTCACCTTTTGTCATTATGTGCCAACCAGAGCCTCATTGGCTGTCTAAACAAAGGGTCTTTTGTTCCTATGGCTGGAACATTTGAATAACAAAAGCAATTTCTTACCTATACTGAGCCAAGAACATCTCTTGCCAAAGATGTAATCGGTTCGAAGGAGCAAAACCAACCTTCGCGATTTCGCCTAAAGAAGACTTTCCATATTTATTCATTGCCGAAGCAACTAAGCGTTGTTTCACTCTTCATGCGTTAAAAGAAAAGTCGACGATGGAAGATGTGTCTGGTACAGCTAACAGCGCACCCATATCTATAGCGTATACCGTGTACAGCTTAAGCATTGAGAGCAGTGCAAATACAACAAATAACGCTTCGCTGTGGTTGCAGGATGACATTGACAAATTGGCCACGGGATTCAAACTTACGGGCTTTCTTTTACTCTTTCTCGTTTCGTTATCCGGAAACGCCTTACTGGTAGCAGTATTACTCAAGAACGCCAATCACAGAATGCGTACACCGAGTAACTATTTCATTTTCAGCATGGCTTGTGGGGATATCATTCTCACTGTATATTGCATGCCTCAGTTTGCAATAACAACAGCTTACCACTATCGATGGCTTGTCAGCGGAGTTGCTGGCCTGGCACTGTGTCGTTTATCAGTCTTCCTTGGTCAATTATCCGTACTTGTTTCCACTGCTAGCCTGTTTGCTATCGCCTTGGATCGTTTGTTTCTGGTGTTTTATCCACTGAAAAGAAAAATTACTCTTATCAAAGCAAAGTACGCAATTGTTGCAAACTGGTTGCTCTCAATAGTATTCTCTCTACCACCATTACCAGGGGCCAAAGTCTTTGAGATAGAGCCTGGATATATCGTTTGCGCTCTTGATTTTGAGCTCTGGGACTTTATCGTCGTCTACCTCTTGTTTTGCTTCTCGATCGTTTTTGTGTTTCCCCTAATGGCTATCGCCATTTATATCGCCATAGCGATAAAACTGAACCGAACTAAGAGACCAGGAAACCAACTGCCATCAAATCGAGAACGAAGAGAGCAGATGAACCACAAGATTCTCACAATGCTCGTAGCTGTAGTTGTTGCGTTGATTGTGTGCCGTCTTCCTCTGATAATTGTAATCTTATCCTGTATGTTTGGTTCAATAGAAATTTGCGGCCAACATAATTTTGTGTTTGCAGGCTGGTTTCTGACTTACGCCAACAGCGGCATAAACCCATGGATTTACTTCATCTTCAACGAGCAATTTCGTCAGGGAGCCAAATTGGTGTTAAAGAAAGTGTTTCCCTGTTGCTGTAAATCTGTAAACGTAATTGAAGCTGTGGAATCTAATGGTGTAGATATGTCAACTCACCTACCACGGCAATGAAGTTACGCACACGAGATAGACGACGGAGAAGTCATCGATAATTTGGCTTAAATATGCAAGCACAAGTTTAACAAACTTTATCGCCATTATCTCAGCCATCTGCAAACTAGCCGATCGGAGCTATGTACGAACTAAATTTGAAGGAAAGATGTTGAAGCTTGGAAAGACAATTAAAACTTGTCCCACTTTTTTCACCTTTTCTATAGAATTTGATATGAGATATGAGCACTGGATATGAGATGATAGATAGCCAACGAGGCGCGTAGCGCCGAGTTGGCTATAATCATCTCATATCCAACAAGCGCAAGTGGAATAATTGTCTTATTAAAAACGCCCCCGAAATATAAAAAACTAGACTACAATAAAAATAAAAAGGCCCAAAAATCACGCATATGCTTGCGGTGTTTGTAGATCATGGTATAATGGCTCATAACCCATGATGGCGTAGCCAATCAAAACTCTCGAATTGCATTATCCAATGATCCAGTTTTTGATAATTGATAATATTACATTGCATATTGGCTTAGAAAGGAAAAGAAGTGTACAAAAGGCGGAGAGAAATTTCGGGCAGAGCAATTATATATCCATGGTGGAGTTCTCCTTTAAGTCGTCGCCTCGTAGACCGTTTCAACGAAAAGAACCTCAACTAAAACGCAGCTTCACGTTGTAAATATTGGGCCAAGGATCCTAAAACCTGATTGATACGGCTCGCAATCAGAGTTAGAAAATGAACGATACAGACAAACTTGAATGATCGCGTTTTTATCTTATAATTTAACATTTCTTAACATTACTCAACACCTTGCACAAATAAAATGATAATGTAGCAGCTAAAGATTACTTACATGTCTTACTACAAAGGAAACGATTAAGTTACGCAGCAAAAATTATACAATATATCACTTAGAAGTCTCAGTTTCCACTGTAAAAGCATATTTTAAAACTTCAGGCCAACTGGAAGAAAGTACATTCCTATCTATCTTAAATCACTAGGTAGATTTGTAAAACATGGATTTGTAAACGGTGGATTTATAGAAACATGATAGCATAGTTCGACTGTTGATTTGTTTCTTTGTCTATCCCATTTTAATTATTAATTATTTTACTTTATTTTCATTTTATTTTATGGCTTAACATTTAAATAAGTACGGGGAAAAAACTTTTTGTTCAATGCTAGATTTTTCTCTGTCCTTGTGTGGGCCCATTTCCATCAGTAGGGCTAACGCTCACATGGTTCATATGGGATTGAAATCTAGCACTTCACATTTCACTCTCTTCAGTTAACTCTGTTTAAAATATAAGTGCTACACGGCCAACGTTTGTATAAACGTAACCTTTCCTTGTTCTATCAGAGTGGCATTTGCTGTTTTGAGTTTTAGTCTTCATTTTCTCTGAGAAAAATAATTTCTTTTTTATTCTCTCGAAGAAAAAAAAATTCTGGGAAATGCCACTGAAATGCTCGAATAATGCTCAATGCTTTTGCCTCACTAAAATGCTCGAAAAATGCTAGCATAATGTACAAAAGCCTATAACTTAACAATGCACTGAGCGCGATAAACATCTTAATACACAGGAACTGGTCCAGGCCGATTTCCAATGTTTCACGGGAATAGGTAATTTTACTAGGGCAAACATGCAAGAAACAAAAGTGTACGTGACAAACGAACGACCAGGCTACCAAAAAGCAGAATTTTAAAAATGCATATTAGGGGCCGATTACATGAGCCGGGCTGGCTCAGTTAGCCGAGATCCTGGCACTTCTGACAAAAAACACCAAAAATCAAGTTTGCAATTACTAACCGGGCTGAGATTTTTCCATGTAATCGCGTTCACCGGGAAAGCCCGGTTAGCCGGGCCAGGGATTTCTAACCACATTTCTCCACTTTAGAGCAAAATGGCCCACCGAATAGTCGTTTTTTATGTTTAAATAAAGGATAAATAAGAAGAAACCATAAGTCTTCTTTAAATTGTAGAATGGTGAATTTTAATAACAATTTAGCGAGACAAACGTCTGTCCAAATTTAGTCCAAGCCAAGCTACCTCACCTCATGTAATACTGGGCTGAAAGACATCCCGCCAAGTTCATGTAATCGGAACCTTAGACCTTTGACAAAAATAATTTTACATGTTTTAATTTTGCGCGGGAGAAGATAGTTGATTGTGTGAGGAAAGAGATGGCGGATTCTTTTAAGCTTCCATCTCTGACTAAAAAACGACGACGAGCATTTGAGTTTCCAGAGCTCTCATGGAGCTCAGTAAAAATCAAAGAACAGCTTAAAAGCGGGACATTTGGGTCCGTCTATTTCGCGGGTTTTAAATTTGGAGAAGTGCAGCGTCATGTTTGGATGAAGAAGTTGAAAGGGGAATCCGCCGCTTCAAAATAACGCCTCGAGAACCACATTTGCAAGTGGTGTTATTGTTGTTATTGTTTGGTAGGTTTTCTTTCTAATATAAGATTGAAATATCTTTTCTCTTGACATCGGTTAAATCAGTTTCCTCGTACAAGTTGTTAAATTAGGAGACAACGCTTTCTTATCATGAAGTCATTCGGTTTGTTCCAGGTAGATGTAAAGGTTAATTTCGCATGTGTTGTCGAAAAATAAAGCCTGTTAGGCTTCATTACTTATACAGCTGCAAACGTTTGTCGAAACAGGTTAGGAAATGACAAGACAGTTTCGTTTTTGGATCATGTTCGCAAAAGGATAGGTTCTGCTTTGTTGACATGATGTTTAAAGTTTACTATAAAGATGACTAAAACAGTGGATTCTATCTAAGCGCTGCGTCTTTGAAATGTTTAAATTCTTCATAGCAGGAAAAGAAAAGTTTTCCAGATTTGTTATATTAACTGCCCCATCTGGACCAAGCTTTTTCAGTTAACTCAAATACGGGAAAAAGTGAACACTGTGCATCGAGTAAACACGTGAAAAAGCGTGCAGAAGGTCGCAAAAAAGAAAATAAACACGAATAATTTTAAGTGTATGAATTGGGAGCAACATTCTATGTTTTACAAATCCTCCTTTTATAAATCCATGTTTTACAAATTCATGTTTTAAGGTGGCTTACTACAGTTATCCGAAGAAAAAATATCACAATTTTGAAATCTGTGAAATTAAGGCAAAATGATGTCTCTTGTGAAGTGTTAGTCACTGCAATTGATATAAAATGTAATTTTACCTAACAAATAAATATAAAATTAGGTTGTTAAAATTGAAAACCCTGAAAATTTAGAAATGTATTTCAGTCGTTCAAAAATAAAATTTAAAGTGAATTTAGCAGCAATAATAACCAATATCATACATAACATGTCATAAAAAAAAGGTAAAGTCTACGCTTACGAGCCAGAAGGCTCATCAGGCCGGCGCTTATCTCCGGTTTCTGTAGCATGAAGCGACTAGGAGTATTTGTACTCCCCCCTGGATGGGATGCTAGTCCATCGCAGGGTTACCCCCAGCATTACGCCGGTACCCATTTATACACCTGGGTGGAGAGAGGCACAGTGAGAGTAAAGTGTCTTGCCCAAGAACACAACACAATGTCCCCTGCCAGGCCCCGAACCCGGACCACTCGATCCGGAGTCGAGCGCACTAACCATGAGGCCACCGTGCCTCCCACAACACATAACATGTCATAGCACCTCATATTGGGTACACTAGAAGGAAACCTTTTAGTTGCAATTATATTTTGCTATTATAATAGTCGTTTCAAGCAAAATTCCAATTGTTTGCTTCCCTCCAAATTATAGAAATAAACAAAGATTAGGTTAACTCTGAATAGCCAAAACAACAATATTCCAAGTTGAAAAGTTGATTCAGAAATCTAGCTCACTAGCAGGGACGATTTTACTGTAGCAAAATATTTCTACAGCTAATAATACGCTTTCATCACATTGTAGTGGGTTAATGTGACAACAAAGATATTTAATCCAGAATTGATTTTATCTTCCAGCAATAAAACAGCAGGATGATATAAAATTAGGTATCTTCAAAGTTTAGAAAACTTGTTTAAAGGCTCATATATAATTTTCAATGATATTAAATGTAAGGAGAAATGTAGACTCGGAAAAATATCCGAGTCCCAGCAAGGGTCAATTTGTGGGTCTTGACTGGATCGCGCGGCTACACAGCCAAGTATTGACTAGCACATTTTGAAACTCACTAACAGCATCGCGCTGTCACATTAATGCATATCAAGATGCAGCCAACCAACCTCCAAAGTGAGTGTGTTAACGATGAAACAACAACAATGATATTACATGTAAGGAGAAATGTAGACTCGGAAAAATATCCGAGTCCCAGATGGGATTTGAACCCACGACCCTCCGTGATCTAGTCGGATGCTCTAACCACTGAGCTACTGGAGACTCTATGGTGAGCAAGGGTCAATTTGTGGGTCTTGACTGGATCCGCAAATTGACCCTTGCTCACAAATTGCACACAAATTGACCCTTGCTTGTACCAAAAACTGCAATTCAGAGCAAAAAGCAGCCCTAAACAAATTAAAATAAACACTCAGCTTAAGTTTATATCCCTCCAATGCTTGACTTGAATAACTACGTAACCACCAGTGTGTCCTGACCACAGCTATATTATTGAAACCAGCGCAAAATGCAAGAAAAATATATTTTCAAAACCGTAGGTACCTGAACACGAAAAGCATCGACTATCAAGAGCTTTTGGTAACGTAGCGTGGACGTGTAGCCGCATCGAGCCACAGAAAGAGCGCGAAAAATTAAGCCTGGTTGAGTGTCTCACCCGGCTTGAGCCTGCGATCCAATCAACAACCAATCCCTGGTCAGCGGTCAACTTAAAAAAAAAAAAACAGCTGACCTCTATCAGGCCCAACTTGAGCTCGCGATATGGTCACGTTATACTGGTCAGCGGATGCCTTGTTTTGACAGGTGTCAATTGACCATAACATTGATCAAAGATGTATGCTGTAAACGTGTCAACTCAACGAGAGCCTCGATGAGCTCAACTTGAGCCCCTGATATGGTTACGTGATACTGGTCACATTGTCGGTCACATTGGCATACACTTCGGCGCGCGCGAAAAACCGCTGATTGGCTAGAGAATAATGACGTAAAATGAGGACTCTAACGCGGTCATACAACTTTGATCGTATAAAATCGTCCACTGGGTTTCTTGTTGCTGATGAACTGTGAGTGAACTTCAGCCACAAAGTTGAATTCTCTTAAGAGGCCCTGACTCAGAAAGCGTGTCAGACCTTGGAAATGGGGGTTGGCCAAATTCAACGAAACTTGGTGAGGACATTGTCCTTGATGAGTTATTATTAAATCCGGTTTTATTTTTCTTCGTTCCATCTTCCTTTCAATTTTTTTCAGGGGGGTCCCATTCTGGGGTCTCAGAGTACAAAAATAACACCCTTATAAGGGTTAACTTTGGAGTACCATTACAATAAATGTAGAAAGCTCACAGAATATATAATGGTATGGGATGTTTCTACAAAGAACCTACTTTAATACGGTTGATGACTTTGGGGGATATAATCATTGGGAAGAGATAGGCATGGCACTAAATGTATGCAAATTTCGACCTCCCAGAAAATACGAAAAATAGGCCAACTTCAAGAAACCATAATTGTTACCTGTAATCCTATTACGAACGAAGACACACGTCATGAGTTACCTAAGGACATCTATAATCCAAAACAGGATTGAAAAATTTGGGTCCTTAAGCTTTGCTGCTTTTCAGGCATCATCATTACTCAACACTTGTGCAAAATGACCTCATTTGTATAAACAAAATTTGGACTTAAAAATCACTGCTATATCAGTTTTTTCCTAGCCTAGATAATTTTTATGGGAAAGCAAAAGTTTTATAAATGAGAAATATTGATTTCGTGTAAACAAAATAAAGGGAAAATAAAATAACTGTGATACGAGTCATGAAAACGCTTCTGGCCAAGCCGGATGTGGGACTACTAATTAAACTTACGACACTGGCTATACAGCTATTACAGAAACAATCAATCGTATTATAGTAAGAAATATCGTATTATAGTAAGTGATATAGTAAGTTTTCTGAAGCAAAATAGTGGGAAAAATGTTGCAAGGCCGTTATAATACTGGCCGTTCTTCATTTTGTCCGTGTTTGTAGTGAGGACTAGTTACAATTTGGCACCAGTCTCCATGGGTCGAACAATTACAATTATCCAATGATCCAGTTTTTAATAATTGGTAATATTATATTGCATATTGTGGGACCCCGGCAGGAATGGCTTGCCATTCGGAATGGCAGTCTAACCACAGCTTCACCCTGTGTTTCCGATCTTGGAGGAAATCGGTTATCCAATGTATGATCAAGTTTGGCAGATCAAACGTGCGCAGCTTCCTCGCCAGAATTGAATGATCGATTAGATCAAATGCTTTTCTAAATTTGAAAAGAACAACTCTGGTAGTTGCGCCGCGTTGCCATTGGTGTTATTGGTCCAACGCTGGGTCATGTCGACGAGGGCGTGTACTGTTGACGAATTTGGAATGGAGCCGAACTGTTGGCTGTCGATCTTGGTTAGGACGGCTGCCTTTACAAACCTCTCCACTACAAAATCTTCTGCCAACTTAGACAGGAGTGGTGTAAGTGATATGGGTCGCAAATGCTTGGTCACATGGTCTATATGGATAGAAAACTAGCACTTCACATTACCTTCTAATAGTGAAGTCTCTCCCATAACAACTTGGCAACTTTAGTTCAACTTATAGCCACGATTATGATAACGTTCCTGTCATAAGCGTTTTAAAGTATTTTATTCTGAGCGCAGCAGCGCATTGAATTCAAATATACTGCGTCTTTTTGCGTTGATTGAGGGTTTTGAGATATTAAGTGAACAATCTTCGCACTAGTAAGTCGTAGCAATAAATTGGATTAACCAGGAACGTATAGAAATATTGTTGGCTTCCCCTTCATTTTACACTATAATGACAAAACAGATCTTTTTTCTGACGTTAAAAACTTGGCTACCTATCAATTATTTGACAGAAAGAAAAATTTCTTGTCATGCATCCTTATAAAATATTCTCGCGTATGACATTTCAACCCACATATTCAAATTTATTAAACTCGAATATGACACAACATGACGAATTCACAAAGGAAAATCTCACAAAAACCTTTTCCAGCGAAAAATGTATTAAAACAAGCAACATATTTGCTATTAGAGGCAAAAAACCCTTCCTATTTCAAAAGTAATTACCATAAGCAACAAAATAAATTTCAGGATCAAACCCTTTTCTGAAGAACCTTTCCTTGAGTAATGATTACAAAACAGACAACAAGTTTTTTTCAACTAATTCTTGACTGCCACATTTCCAATTATTTTTTTTTACCTGAAGACTGCGCAGAGTTGAGCACAAAATACTTAAATATAAATAGCCATACAACAAAAAACATAGATGCATTCAAGGTGTTCGATTCTTTCTCTGAGTTTGTTAAACCCATATCCAGCCAGAATAGAGAATAGAGAATTTGCCATTTGGTTTCAGTGTTGTACATAACAAACACTACATATTCGCAAAATAATGACATCCGACGGCGAAAGATGCAATTATTCGTCCCATTATTCGTCGCTTTTAAGATTCCAGATATTAATTTTTCACAGCTCGTGTTGTTTATCGAATTGACTTTCCATTATTGAGCTCCAAAAGGATATATTTTGTTTAAAGATCCAATAAAACATCATTCGACTTTCGTCGGCTTCGTCGCCATTGTTTGCACTGTGTCCACCTGATAAGATCTATGCATTTCCACTACCCCCTGAAACTTACCAAAGATACGCGCACGATACTCTAGGCACAACACCATTACTTAGCAGGGGAGAGACAGGTTTTCCTGATTTTCCTTTCCGACTGGTTTGGCGACCCAGTAATAAATTGTATTTGTAATATTAACATAACAAATGTCTTCCAAAAGTCATTTTTATTAATCATTCGGTGCTCTTAAAAGTCAGCCAAATTTGATGAACAAATAAAACAGGGACCTGAACGAAAGCAAGGTAAATAGAAGAGGACGAAAGAGGGAGGAAAATTGCTAAAAGGTTCAAGTTCAAATAATGATGCACTGAAGATACCATTTCTTGAAGGACAGGTGATCAAATAGGGAAGATATTGTTCACGTCACCTTTTGTCATTATGTGCCAACCAGAGCCTCATTGGCTGTCTAAACAAAGGGTCTTTTGTTCCTATGGCTGGAACATTTGAATAACAAAAGCAATTTCTTACCTATACTGAGCCAAGAACATCTCTTGCCAAAGATGTAATCGGTTCGAAGGAGCAAAACCAACCTTCGCGATTTCGCCTAAAGAAGACTTTCCATATTTATTCATTGCCGAAGCAACTAAGCGTTGTTTCACTCTTCATGCGTTAAAAGAAAAGTCGACGATGGAAGATGTGTCTGGTACAGCTAACAGCGCACCCATATCTATAGCGTATACCGTGTACAGCTTAAGCATTGAGAGCAGTGCAAATACAACAAATAACGCTTCGCTGTGGTTGCAGGATGACATTGACAAATTGGCCACGGGATTCAAACTTACGGGCTTTCTTTTACTCTTTCTCGTTTCGTTATCCGGAAACGCCTTACTGGTAGCAGTATTACTCAAGAACGCCAATCACAGAATGCGTACACCGAGTAACTATTTCATTTTCAGCATGGCTTGTGGGGATATCATTCTCACTGTATATTGCATGCCTCAGTTTGCAATAACAACAGCTTACCACTATCGATGGCTTGTCAGCGGAGTTGCTGGCCTGGCACTGTGTCGTTTATCAGTCTTCCTTGGTCAATTATCCGTACTTGTTTCCACTGCTAGCCTGTTTGCTATCGCCTTGGATCGTTTGTTTCTGGTGTTTTATCCACTGAAAAGAAAAATTACTCTTATCAAAGCAAAGTACGCAATTGTTGCAAACTGGTTGCTCTCAATAGTATTCTCTCTACCACCATTACCAGGGGCCAAAGTCTTTGAGATAGAGCCTGGATATATCGTTTGCGCTCTTGATTTTGAGCTCTGGGACTTTATCGTCGTCTACCTCTTGTTTTGCTTCTCGATCGTTTTTGTGTTTCCCCTAATGGCTATCGCCATTTATATCGCCATAGCGATAAAACTGAACCGAACTAAGAGACCAGGAAACCAACTGCCATCAAATCGAGAACGAAGAGAGCAGATGAACCACAAGATTCTCACAATGCTCGTAGCTGTAGTTGTTGCGTTGATTGTGTGCCGTCTTCCTCTGATAATTGTAATCTTATCCTGTATGTTTGGTTCAATAGAAATTTGCGGCCAACATAATTTTGTGTTTGCAGGCTGGTTTCTGACTTACGCCAACAGCGGCATAAACCCATGGATTTACTTCATCTTCAACGAGCAATTTCGTCAGGGAGCCAAATTGGTGTTAAAGAAAGTGTTTCCCTGTTGCTGTAAATCTGTAAACGTAATTGAAGCTGTGGAATCTAATGGTGTAGATATGTCAACTCACCTACCACGGCAATGAAGTTACGCACACGAGATAGACGACGAAGAAGTCATCGATAATTTGGCTTAAATATGCAAGCACAAGTTTAACAAACTTTATCGCCATTATCTCAGCCATCTGCAAACTAGCCGATCGGAGCTATGTACGAACTAAATTTGAAGGAAAGATGTTGAAGCTTGGAAAGACAATTAAAACTTGTCCCACTTTTTTCACCTTTTCTATAGAATTTGATATGAGATATGAGCACTGGATATGAGATGATAGATAGCCAACGAGGCGCGTAGCGCCGAGTTGGCTATAATCATCTCATATCCAACAAGCGCAAGTGGAATAATTGTCTTATTAAAAACGCCCCCGAAATATAAAAAACTAGACTACAATAAAAATAAAAAGGCCCAAAAATCACGCATATGCTTGCGGTGTTTGTAGATCATGGTATAATGGCTCATAACCCATGATGGCGTAGCCAATCAAAACTCTCGAATTGCATTATCCAATGATCCAGTTTTTGATAATTGATAATATTACATTGCATATTGGCTTAGAAAGGAAAAGAAGTGTACAAAAGGCGGAGAGAAATTTCGGGCAGAGCAATTATATATCCATGGTGGAGTTCTCCTTTAAGTCGTCGCCTCGTAGACCGTTTCAACGAAAAGAACCTCAACTAAAACGCAGCTTCACGTTGTAAATATTGGGCCAAGGATCCTAAAACCTGATTGATACGGCTCGCAATCAGAGTTAGAAAATGAACGATACAGACAAACTTGAATGATCGCGTTTTTATCTTATAATTTAACATTTCTTAACATTACTCAACACCTTGCACAAATAAAATGATAATGTAGCAGCTAAAGATTACTTACATGTCTTACTACAAAGGAAACGATTAAGTTACGCAGCAAAAATTATACAATATATCACTTAGAAGTCTCAGTTTCCACTGTAAAAGCATATTTTAAAACTTCAGGCCAACTGGAAGAAAGTACATTCCTATCTATCTTAAATCACTAGGTAGATTTGTAAAACATGGATTTGTAAACGGTGGATTTATAGAAACATGATAGCATAGTTCGACTGTTGATTTGTTTCTTTGTCTATCCCATTTTAATTATTAATTATTTTACTTTATTTTCATTTTATTTTATGGCTTAACATTTAAATAAGTACGGGGAAAAAACTTTTTGTTCAATGCTAGATTTTTCTCTGTCCTTGTGTGGGCCCATTTCCATCAGTAGGGCTAACGCTCACATGGTTCATATGGGATTGAAATCTAGCACTTCACATTTCACTCTCTTCAGTTAACTCTGTTTAAAATATAAGTGCTACACGGCCAACGTTTGTATAAACGTAACCTTTCCTTGTTCTATCAGAGTGGCATTTGCTGTTTTGAGTTTTAGTCTTCATTTTCTCTGAGAAAAATAATTTCTTTTTTATTCTCTCGAAGAAAAAAAAATTCTGGGAAATGCCACTGAAATGCTCGAATAATGCTCAATGCTTTTGCCTCACTAAAATGCTCGAAAAATGCTAGCATAATGTACAAAAGCCTATAACTTAACAATGCACTGAGCGCGATAAACATCTTAATACACAGGAACTGGTCCAGGCCGATTTCCAATGTTTCACGGGAATAGGTAATTTTACTAGGGCAAACATGCAAGAAACAAAAGTGTACGTGACAAACGAACGACCAGGCTACCAAAAAGCAGAATTTTAAAAATGCATATTAGGGGCCGATTACATGAGCCGGGCTGGCTCAGTTAGCCGAGATCCTGGCACTTCTGACAAAAAACACCAAAAATCAAGTTTGCAATTACTAACCGGGCTGAGATTTTTCCATGTAATCGCGTTCACCGGGAAAGCCCGGTTAGCCGGGCCAGGGATTTCTAACCACATTTCTCCACTTTAGAGCAAAATGGCCCACCGAATAGTCGTTTTTTATGTTTAAATAAAGGATAAATAAGAAGAAACCATAAGTCTTCTTTAAATTGTAGAATGGTGAATTTTAATAACAATTTAGCGAGACAAACGTCTGTCCAAATTTAGTCCAAGCCAAGCTACCTCACCTCATGTAATACTGGGCTGAAAGACATCCCGCCAAGTTCATGTAATCGGAACCTTAGACCTTTGACAAAAATAATTTTACATGTTTTAATTTTGCGCGGGAGAAGATAGTTGATTGTGTGAGGAAAGAGATGGCGGATTCTTTTAAGCTTCCATCTCTGACTAAAAAACGACGACGAGCATTTGAGTTTCCAGAGCTCTCATGGAGCTCAGTAAAAATCAAAGAACAGCTTAAAAGCGGGACATTTGGGTCCGTCTATTTCGCGGGTTTTAAATTTGGAGAAGTGCAGCGTCATGTTTGGATGAAGAAGTTGAAAGGGGAATCCGCCGCTTCAAAATAACGCCTCGAGAACCACATTTGCAAGTGGTGTTATTGTTGTTATTGTTTGGTAGGTTTTCTTTCTAATATAAGATTGAAATATCTTTTCTCTTGACATCGGTTAAATCAGTTTCCTCGTACAAGTTGTTAAATTAGGAGACAACGCTTTCTTATCATGAAGTCATTCGGTTTGTTCCAGGTAGATGTAAAGGTTAATTTCGCATGTGTTGTCGAAAAATAAAGCCTGTTAGGCTTCATTACTTATACAGCTGCAAACGTTTGTCGAAACAGGTTAGGAAATGACAAGACAGTTTCGTTTTTGGATCATGTTCGCAAAAGGATAGGTTCTGCTTTGTTGACATGATGTTTAAAGTTTACTATAAAGATGACTAAAACAGTGGATTCTATCTAAGCGCTGCGTCTTTGAAATGTTTAAATTCTTCATAGCAGGAAAAGAAAAGTTTTCCAGATTTGTTATATTAACTGCCCCATCTGGACCAAGCTTTTTCAGTTAACTCAAATACGGGAAAAAGTGAACACTGTGCATCGAGTAAACACGTGAAAAAGCGTGCAGAAGGTCGCAAAAAAGAAAATAAACACGAATAATTTTAAGTGTATGAATTGGGAGCAACATTCTATGTTTTACAAATCCTCCTTTTATAAATCCATGTTTTACAAATTCATGTTTTAAGGTGGCTTACTACAGTTATCCGAAGAAAAAATATCACAATTTTGAAATCTGTGAAATTAAGGCAAAATGATGTCTCTTGTGAAGTGTTAGTCACTGCAATTGATATAAAATGTAATTTTACCTAACAAATAAATATAAAATTAGGTTGTTAAAATTGAAAACCCTGAAAATTTAGAAATGTATTTCAGTCGTTCAAAAATAAAATTTAAAGTGAATTTAGCAGCAATAATAACCAATATCATACATAACATGTCATAAAAAAAAGGTAAAGTCTACGCTTACGAGCCAGAAGGCTCATCAGGCCGGCGCTTATCTCCGGTTTCTGTAGCATGAAGCGACTAGGAGTATTTGTACTCCCCCCTGGATGGGATGCTAGTCCATCGCAGGGTTACCCCCAGCATTACGCCGGTACCCATTTATACACCTGGGTGGAGAGAGGCACAGTGAGAGTAAAGTGTCTTGCCCAAGAACACAACACAATGTCCCCTGCCAGGCCCCGAACCCGGACCACTCGATCCGGAGTCGAGCGCACTAACCATGAGGCCACCGTGCCTCCCACAACACATAACATGTCATAGCACCTCATATTGGGTACACTAGAAGGAAACCTTTTAGTTGCAATTATATTTTGCTATTATAATAGTCGTTTCAAGCAAAATTCCAATTGTTTGCTTCCCTCCAAATTATAGAAATAAACAAAGATTAGGTTAACTCTGAATAGCCAAAACAACAATATTCCAAGTTGAAAAGTTGATTCAGAAATCTAGCTCACTAGCAGGGACGATTTTACTGTAGCAAAATATTTCTACAGCTAATAATACGCTTTCATCACATTGTAGTGGGTTAATGTGACAACAAAGATATTTAATCCAGAATTGATTTTATCTTCCAGCAATAAAACAGCAGGATGATATAAAATTAGGTATCTTCAAAGTTTAGAAAACTTGTTTAAAGGCTCATATATAATTTTCAATGATATTAAATGTAAGGAGAAATGTAGACTCGGAAAAATATCCGAGTCCCAGCAAGGGTCAATTTGTGGGTCTTGACTGGATCGCGCGGCTACACAGCCAAGTATTGACTAGCACATTTTGAAACTCACTAACAGCATCGCGCTGTCACATTAATGCATATCAAGATGCAGCCAACCAACCTCCAAAGTGAGTGTGTTAACGATGAAACAACAACAATGATATTACATGTAAGGAGAAATGTAGACTCGGAAAAATATCCGAGTCCCAGATGGGATTTGAACCCACGACCCTCCGTGATCTAGTCGGATGCTCTAACCACTGAGCTACTGGAGACTCTATGGTGAGCAAGGGTCAATTTGTGGGTCTTGACTGGATCCGCAAATTGACCCTTGCTCACAAATTGCACACAAATTGACCCTTGCTTGTACCAAAAACTGCAATTCAGAGCAAAAAGCAGCCCTAAACAAATTAAAATAAACACTCAGCTTAAGTTTATATCCCTCCAATGCTTGACTTGAATAACTACGTAACCACCAGTGTGTCCTGACCACAGCTATATTATTGAAACCAGCGCAAAATGCAAGAAAAATATATTTTCAAAACCGTAGGTACCTGAACACGAAAAGCATCGACTATCAAGAGCTTTTGGTAACGTAGCGTGGACGTGTAGCCGCATCGAGCCACAGAAAGAGCGCGAAAAATTAAGCCTGGTTGAGTGTCTCACCCGGCTTGAGCCTGCGATCCAATCAACAACCAATCCCTGGTCAGCGGTCAACTTAAAAAAAAAAAAAACAGCTGACCTCTATCAGGCCCAACTTGAGCTCGCGATATGGTCACGTTATACTGGTCAGCGGATGCCTTGTTTTGACAGGTGTCAATTGACCATAACATTGATCAAAGATGTATGCTGTAAACGTGTCAACTCAACGAGAGCCTCGATGAGCTCAACTTGAGCCCCTGATATGGTTACGTGATACTGGTCACATTGTCGGTCACATTGGCATACACTTCGGCGCGCGCGAAAAACCGCTGATTGGCTAGAGAATAATGACGTAAAATGAGGACTCTAACGCGGTCATACAACTTTGATCGTATAAAATCGTCCACTGGGTTTCTTGTTGCTGATGAACTGTGAGTGAACTTCAGCCACAAAGTTGAATTCTCTTAAGAGGCCCTGACTCAGAAAGCGTGTCAGACCTTGGAAATGGGGGTTGGCCAAATTCAACGAAACTTGGTGAGGACATTGTCCTTGATGAGTTATTATTAAATCCGGTTTTATTTTTCTTCGTTCCATCTTCCTTTCAATTTTTTTCAGGGGGGTCCCATTCTGGGGTCTCAGAGTACAAAAATAACACCCTTATAAGGGTTAACTTTGGAGTACCATTACAATAAATGTAGAAAGCTCACAGAATATATAATGGTATGGGATGTTTCTACAAAGAACCTACTTTAATACGGTTGATGACTTTGGGGGATATAATCATTGGGAAGAGATAGGCATGGCACTAAATGTATGCAAATTTCGACCTCCCAGAAAATACGAAAAATAGGCCAACTTCAAGAAACCATAATTGTTACCTGTAATCCTATTACGAACGAAGACACACGTCATGAGTTACCTAAGGACATCTATAATCCAAAACAGGATTGAAAAATTTGGGTCCTTAAGCTTTGCTGCTTTTCAGGCATCATCATTACTCAACACTTGTGCAAAATGACCTCATTTGTATAAACAAAATTTGGACTTAAAAATCACTGCTATATCAGTTTTTTCCTAGCCTAGATAATTTTTATGGGAAAGCAAAAGTTTTATAAATGAGAAATATTGATTTCGTGTAAACAAAATAAAGGGAAAATAAAATAACTGTGATACGAGTCATGAAAACGCTTCTGGCCAAGCCGGATGTGGGACTACTAATTAAACTTACGACACTGGCTATACAGCTATTACAGAAACAATCAATCGTATTATAGTAAGAAATATCGTATTATAGTAAGTGATATAGTAAGTTTTCTGAAGCAAAATAGTGGGAAAAATGTTGCAAGGCCGTTATAATACTGGCCGTTCTTCATTTTGTCCGTGTTTGTAGTGAGGACTAGTTACAATTTGGCACCAGTCTCCATGGGTCGAACAATTACAATTATCCAATGATCCAGTTTTTAATAATTGGTAATATTATATTGCATATTGTGGGACCCCGGCAGGAATGGCTTGCCATTCGGAATGGCAGTCTAACCACAGCTTCACCCTGTGTTTCCGATCTTGGAGGAAATCGGTTATCCAATGTATGATCAAGTTTGGCAGATCAAACGTGCGCAGCTTCCTCGCCAGAATTGAATGATCGATTAGATCAAATGCTTTTCTAAATTTGAAAAGAACAACTCTGGTAGTTGCGCCGCGTTGCCATTGGTGTTATTGGTCCAACGCTGGGTCATGTCGACGAGGGCGTGTACTGTTGACGAATTTGGAATGGAGCCGAACTGTTGGCTGTCGATCTTGGTTAGGACGGCTGCCTTTACAAACCTCTCCACTACAAAATCTTCTGCCAACTTAGACAGGAGTGGTGTAAGTGATATGGGTCGCAAATGCTTGGTCACATGGTCTATATGGATAGAAAACTAGCACTTCACATTACCTTCTAATAGTGAAGTCTCTCCCATAACAACTTGGCAACTTTAGTTCAACTTATAGCCACGATTATGATAACGTTCCTGTCATAAGCGTTTTAAAGTATTTTATTCTGAGCGCAGCAGCGCATTGAATTCAAATATACTGCGTCTTTTTGCGTTGATTGAGGGTTTTGAGATATTAAGTGAACAATCTTCGCACTAGTAAGTCGTAGCAATAAATTGGATTAACCAGGAACGTATAGAAATATTGTTGGCTTCCCCTTCATTTTACACTATAATGACAAAACAGATCTTTTTTCTGACGTTAAAAACTTGGCTACCTATCAATTATTTGACAGAAAGAAAAATTTCTTGTCATGCATCCTTATAAAATATTCTCGCGTATGACATTTCAACCCACATATTCAAATTTATTAAACTCGAATATGACACAACATGACGAATTCACAAAGGAAAATCTCACAAAAACCTTTTCCAGCGAAAAATGTATTAAAACAAGCAACATATTTGCTATTAGAGGCAAAAAACCCTTCCTATTTCAAAAGTAATTACCATAAGCAACAAAATAAATTTCAGGATCAAACCCTTTTCTGAAGAACCTTTCCTTGAGTAATGATTACAAAACAGACAACAAGTTTTTTTCAACTAATTCTTGACTGCCACATTTCCAATTATTTTTTTTTACCTGAAGACTGCGCAGAGTTGAGCACAAAATACTTAAATATAAATAGCCATACAACAAAAAACATAGATGCATTCAAGGTGTTCGATTCTTTCTCTGAGTTTGTTAAACCCATATCCAGCCAGAATAGAGAATAGAGAATTTGCCATTTGGTTTCAGTGTTGTACATAACAAACACTACATATTCGCAAAATAATGACATCCGACGGCGAAAGATGCAATTATTCGTCCCATTATTCGTCGCTTTTAAGATTCCAGATATTAATTTTTCACAGCTCGTGTTGTTTATCGAATTGACTTTCCATTATTGAGCTCCAAAAGGATATATTTTGTTTAAAGATCCAATAAAACATCATTCGACTTTCGTCGGCTTCGTCGCCATTGTTTGCACTGTGTCCACCTGATAAGATCTATGCATTTCCACTACCCCCTGAAACTTACCAAAGATACGCGCACGATACTCTAGGCACAACACCATTACTTAGCAGGGGAGAGACAGGTTTTCCTGATTTTCCTTTCCGACTGGTTTGGCGACCCAGTAATAAATTGTATTTGTAATATTAACATAACAAATGTCTTCCAAAAGTCATTTTTATTAATCATTCGGTGCTCTTAAAAGTCAGCCAAATTTGATGAACAAATAAAACAGGGACCTGAACGAAAGCAAGGTAAATAGAAGAGGACGAAAGAGGGAGGAAAATTGCTAAAAGGTTCAAGTTCAAATAATGATGCACTGAAGATACCATTTCTTGAAGGACAGGTGATCAAATAGGGAAGATATTGTTCACGTCACCTTTTGTCATTATGTGCCAACCAGAGCCTCATTGGCTGTCTAAACAAAGGGTCTTTTGTTCCTATGGCTGGAACATTTGAATAACAAAAGCAATTTCTTACCTATACTGAGCCAAGAACATCTCTTGCCAAAGATGTAATCGGTTCGAAGGAGCAAAACCAACCTTCGCGATTTCGCCTAAAGAAGACTTTCCATATTTATTCATTGCCGAAGCAACTAAGCGTTGTTTCACTCTTCATGCGTTAAAAGAAAAGTCGACGATGGAAGATGTGTCTGGTACAGCTAACAGCGCACCCATATCTATAGCGTATACCGTGTACAGCTTAAGCATTGAGAGCAGTGCAAATACAACAAATAACGCTTCGCTGTGGTTGCAGGATGACATTGACAAATTGGCCACGGGATTCAAACTTACGGGCTTTCTTTTACTCTTTCTCGTTTCGTTATCCGGAAACGCCTTACTGGTAGCAGTATTACTCAAGAACGCCAATCACAGAATGCGTACACCGAGTAACTATTTCATTTTCAGCATGGCTTGTGGGGATATCATTCTCACTGTATATTGCATGCCTCAGTTTGCAATAACAACAGCTTACCACTATCGATGGCTTGTCAGCGGAGTTGCTGGCCTGGCACTGTGTCGTTTATCAGTCTTCCTTGGTCAATTATCCGTACTTGTTTCCACTGCTAGCCTGTTTGCTATCGCCTTGGATCGTTTGTTTCTGGTGTTTTATCCACTGAAAAGAAAAATTACTCTTATCAAAGCAAAGTACGCAATTGTTGCAAACTGGTTGCTCTCAATAGTATTCTCTCTACCACCATTACCAGGGGCCAAAGTCTTTGAGATAGAGCCTGGATATATCGTTTGCGCTCTTGATTTTGAGCTCTGGGACTTTATCGTCGTCTACCTCTTGTTTTGCTTCTCGATCGTTTTTGTGTTTCCCCTAATGGCTATCGCCATTTATATCGCCATAGCGATAAAACTGAACCGAACTAAGAGACCAGGAAACCAACTGCCATCAAATCGAGAACGAAGAGAGCAGATGAACCACAAGATTCTCACAATGCTCGTAGCTGTAGTTGTTGCGTTGATTGTGTGCCGTCTTCCTCTGATAATTGTAATCTTATCCTGTATGTTTGGTTCAATAGAAATTTGCGGCCAACATAATTTTGTGTTTGCAGGCTGGTTTCTGACTTACGCCAACAGCGGCATAAACCCATGGATTTACTTCATCTTCAACGAGCAATTTCGTCAGGGAGCCAAATTGGTGTTAAAGAAAGTGTTTCCCTGTTGCTGTAAATCTGTAAACGTAATTGAAGCTGTGGAATCTAATGGTGTAGATATGTCAACTCACCTACCACGGCAATGAAGTTACGCACACGAGATAGACGACGAAGAAGTCATCGATAATTTGGCTTAAATATGCAAGCACAAGTTTAACAAACTTTATCGCCATTATCTCAGCCATCTGCAAACTAGCCGATCGGAGCTATGTACGAACTAAATTTGAAGGAAAGATGTTGAAGCTTGGAAAGACAATTAAAACTTGTCCCACTTTTTTCACCTTTTCTATAGAATTTGATATGAGATATGAGCACTGGATATGAGATGATAGATAGCCAACGAGGCGCGTAGCGCCGAGTTGGCTATAATCATCTCATATCCAACAAGCGCAAGTGGAATAATTGTCTTATTAAAAACGCCCCCGAAATATAAAAAACTAGACTACAATAAAATAAAAAGGCCCAAAAATCACGCATATGCTTGCGGTGTTTGTAGATCATGGTATAATGGCTCATAACCCATGATGGCGTAGCCAATCAAAACTCTCGAATTGCATTATCCAATGATCCAGTTTTTGATAATTGATAATATTACATTGCATATTGGCTTAGAAAGGAAAAGAAGTGTACAAAAGGCGGAGAGAAATTTCGGGCAGAGCAATTATATATCCATGGTGGAGTTCTCCTTTAAGTCGTCGCCTCGTAGACCGTTTCAACGAAAAGAACCTCAACTAAAACGCAGCTTCACGTTGTAAATATTGGGCCAAGGATCCTAAAACCTGATTGATACGGCTCGCAATCAGAGTTAGAAAATGAACGATACAGACAAACTTGAATGATCGCGTTTTTATCTTATAATTTAACATTTCTTAACATTACTCAACACCTTGCACAAATAAAATGATAATGTAGCAGCTAAAGATTACTTACATGTCTTACTACAAAGGAAACGATTAAGTTACGCAGCAAAAATTATACAATATATCACTTAGAAGTCTCAGTTTCCACTGTAAAAGCATATTTTAAAACTTCAGGCCAACTGGAAGAAAGTACATTCCTATCTATCTTAAATCACTAGGTAGATTTGTAAAACATGGATTTGTAAACGGTGGATTTATAGAAACATGATAGCATAGTTCGACTGTTGATTTGTTTCTTTGTCTATCCCATTTTAATTATTAATTATTTTACTTTATTTTCATTTTATTTTATGGCTTAACATTTAAATAAGTACGGGGAAAAAACTTTTTGTTCAATGCTAGATTTTTCTCTGTCCTTGTGTGGGCCCATTTCCATCAGTAGGGCTAACGCTCACATGGTTCATATGGGATTGAAATCTAGCACTTCACATTTCACTCTCTTCAGTTAACTCTGTTTAAAATATAAGTGCTACACGGCCAACGTTTGTATAAACGTAACCTTTCCTTGTTCTATCAGAGTGGCATTTGCTGTTTTGAGTTTTAGTCTTCATTTTCTCTGAGAAAAATAATTTCTTTTTTATTCTCTCGAAGAAAAAAAAATTCTGGGAAATGCCACTGAAATGCTCGAATAATGCTCAATGCTTTTGCCTCACTAAAATGCTCGAAAAATGCTAGCATAATGTACAAAAGCCTATAACTTAACAATGCACTGAGCGCGATAAACATCTTAATACACAGGAACTGGTCCAGGCCGATTTCCAATGTTTCACGGGAATAGGTAATTTTACTAGGGCAAACATGCAAGAAACAAAAGTGTACGTGACAAACGAACGACCAGGCTACCAAAAAGCAGAATTTTAAAAATGCATATTAGGGGCCGATTACATGAGCCGGGCTGGCTCAGTTAGCCGAGATCCTGGCACTTCTGACAAAAAACACCAAAAATCAAGTTTGCAATTACTAACCGGGCTGAGATTTTTCCATGTAATCGCGTTCACCGGGAAAGCCCGGTTAGCCGGGCCAGGGATTTCTAACCACATTTCTCCACTTTAGAGCAAAATGGCCCACCGAATAGTCGTTTTTTATGTTTAAATAAAGGATAAATAAGAAGAAACCATAAGTCTTCTTTAAATTGTAGAATGGTGAATTTTAATAACAATTTAGCGAGACAAACGTCTGTCCAAATTTAGTCCAAGCCAAGCTACCTCACCTCATGTAATACTGGGCTGAAAGACATCCCGCCAAGTTCATGTAATCGGAACCTTAGACCTTTGACAAAAATAATTTTACATGTTTTAATTTTGCGCGGGAGAAGATAGTTGATTGTGTGAGGAAAGAGATGGCGGATTCTTTTAAGCTTCCATCTCTGACTAAAAAACGACGACGAGCATTTGAGTTTCCAGAGCTCTCATGGAGCTCAGTAAAAATCAAAGAACAGCTTAAAAGCGGGACATTTGGGTCCGTCTATTTCGCGGGTTTTAAATTTGGAGAAGTGCAGCGTCATGTTTGGATGAAGAAGTTGAAAGGGGAATCCGCCGCTTCAAAATAACGCCTCGAGAACCACATTTGCAAGTGGTGTTATTGTTGTTATTGTTTGGTAGGTTTTCTTTCTAATATAAGATTGAAATATCTTTTCTCTTGACATCGGTTAAATCAGTTTCCTCGTACAAGTTGTTAAATTAGGAGACAACGCTTTCTTATCATGAAGTCATTCGGTTTGTTCCAGGTAGATGTAAAGGTTAATTTCGCATGTGTTGTCGAAAAATAAAGCCTGTTAGGCTTCATTACTTATACAGCTGCAAACGTTTGTCGAAACAGGTTAGGAAATGACAAGACAGTTTCGTTTTTGGATCATGTTCGCAAAAGGATAGGTTCTGCTTTGTTGACATGATGTTTAAAGTTTACTATAAAGATGACTAAAACAGTGGATTCTATCTAAGCGCTGCGTCTTTGAAATGTTTAAATTCTTCATAGCAGGAAAAGAAAAGTTTTCCAGATTTGTTATATTAACTGCCCCATCTGGACCAAGCTTTTTCAGTTAACTCAAATACGGGAAAAAGTGAACACTGTGCATCGAGTAAACACGTGAAAAAGCGTGCAGAAGGTCGCAAAAAAGAAAATAAACACGAATAATTTTAAGTGTATGAATTGGGAGCAACATTCTATGTTTTACAAATCCTCCTTTTATAAATCCATGTTTTACAAATTCATGTTTTAAGGTGGCTTACTACAGTTATCCGAAGAAAAAATATCACAATTTTGAAATCTGTGAAATTAAGGCAAAATGATGTCTCTTGTGAAGTGTTAGTCACTGCAATTGATATAAAATGTAATTTTACCTAACAAATAAATATAAAATTAGGTTGTTAAAATTGAAAACCCTGAAAATTTAGAAATGTATTTCAGTCGTTCAAAAATAAAATTTAAAGTGAATTTAGCAGCAATAATAACCAATATCATACATAACATGTCATAAAAAAAAGGTAAAGTCTACGCTTACGAGCCAGAAGGCTCATCAGGCCGGCGCTTATCTCCGGTTTCTGTAGCATGAAGCGACTAGGAGTATTTGTACTCCCCCCTGGATGGGATGCTAGTCCATCGCAGGGTTACCCCCAGCATTACGCCGGTACCCATTTATACACCTGGGTGGAGAGAGGCACAGTGAGAGTAAAGTGTCTTGCCCAAGAACACAACACAATGTCCCCTGCCAGGCCCCGAACCCGGACCACTCGATCCGGAGTCGAGCGCACTAACCATGAGGCCACCGTGCCTCCCACAACACATAACATGTCATAGCACCTCATATTGGGTACACTAGAAGGAAACCTTTTAGTTGCAATTATATTTTGCTATTATAATAGTCGTTTCAAGCAAAATTCCAATTGTTTGCTTCCCTCCAAATTATAGAAATAAACAAAGATTAGGTTAACTCTGAATAGCCAAAACAACAATATTCCAAGTTGAAAAGTTGATTCAGAAATCTAGCTCACTAGCAGGGACGATTTTACTGTAGCAAAATATTTCTACAGCTAATAATACGCTTTCATCACATTGTAGTGGGTTAATGTGACAACAAAGATATTTAATCCAGAATTGATTTTATCTTCCAGCAATAAAACAGCAGGATGATATAAAATTAGGTATCTTCAAAGTTTAGAAAACTTGTTTAAAGGCTCATATATAATTTTCAATGATATTAAATGTAAGGAGAAATGTAGACTCGGAAAAATATCCGAGTCCCAGCAAGGGTCAATTTGTGGGTCTTGACTGGATCGCGCGGCTACACAGCCAAGTATTGACTAGCACATTTTGAAACTCACTAACAGCATCGCGCTGTCACATTAATGCATATCAAGATGCAGCCAACCAACCTCCAAAGTGAGTGTGTTAACGATGAAACAACAACAATGATATTACATGTAAGGAGAAATGTAGACTCGGAAAAATATCCGAGTCCCAGATGGGATTTGAACCCACGACCCTCCGTGATCTAGTCGGATGCTCTAACCACTGAGCTACTGGAGACTCTATGGTGAGCAAGGGTCAATTTGTGGGTCTTGACTGGATCCGCAAATTGACCCTTGCTCACAAATTGCACACAAATTGACCCTTGCTTGTACCAAAAACTGCAATTCAGAGCAAAAAGCAGCCCTAAACAAATTAAAATAAACACTCAGCTTAAGTTTATATCCCTCCAATGCTTGACTTGAATAACTACGTAACCACCAGTGTGTCCTGACCACAGCTATATTATTGAAACCAGCGCAAAATGCAAGAAAAATATATTTTCAAAACCGTAGGTACCTGAACACGAAAAGCATCGACTATCAAGAGCTTTTGGTAACGTAGCGTGGACGTGTAGCCGCATCGAGCCACAGAAAGAGCGCGAAAAATTAAGCCTGGTTGAGTGTCTCACCCGGCTTGAGCCTGCGATCCAATCAACAACCAATCCCTGGTCAGCGGTCAACTTAAAAAAAAAAAAACAGCTGACCTCTATCAGGCCCAACTTGAGCTCGCGATATGGTCACGTTATACTGGTCAGCGGATGCCTTGTTTTGACAGGTGTCAATTGACCATAACATTGATCAAAGATGTATGCTGTAAACGTGTCAACTCAACGAGAGCCTCGATGAGCTCAACTTGAGCCCCTGATATGGTTACGTGATACTGGTCACATTGTCGGTCACATTGGCATACACTTCGGCGCGCGCGAAAAACCGCTGATTGGCTAGAGAATAATGACGTAAAATGAGGACTCTAACGCGGTCATACAACTTTGATCGTATAAAATCGTCCACTGGGTTTCTTGTTGCTGATGAACTGTGAGTGAACTTCAGCCACAAAGTTGAATTCTCTTAAGAGGCCCTGACTCAGAAAGCGTGTCAGACCTTGGAAATGGGGGTTGGCCAAATTCAACGAAACTTGGTGAGGACATTGTCCTTGATGAGTTATTATTAAATCCGGTTTTATTTTTCTTCGTTCCATCTTCCTTTCAATTTTTTTCAGGGGGGTCCCATTCTGGGGTCTCAGAGTACAAAAATAACACCCTTATAAGGGTTAACTTTGGAGTACCATTACAATAAATGTAGAAAGCTCACAGAATATATAATGGTATGGGATGTTTCTACAAAGAACCTACTTTAATACGGTTGATGACTTTGGGGGATATAATCATTGGGAAGAGATAGGCATGGCACTAAATGTATGCAAATTTCGACCTCCCAGAAAATACGAAAAATAGGCCAACTTCAAGAAACCATAATTGTTACCTGTAATCCTATTACGAACGAAGACACACGTCATGAGTTACCTAAGGACATCTATAATCCAAAACAGGATTGAAAAATTTGGGTCCTTAAGCTTTGCTGCTTTTCAGGCATCATCATTACTCAACACTTGTGCAAAATGACCTCATTTGTATAAACAAAATTTGGACTTAAAAATCACTGCTATATCAGTTTTTTCCTAGCCTAGATAATTTTTATGGGAAAGCAAAAGTTTTATAAATGAGAAATATTGATTTCGTGTAAACAAAATAAAGGGAAAATAAAATAACTGTGATACGAGTCATGAAAACGCTTCTGGCCAAGCCGGATGTGGGACTACTAATTAAACTTACGACACTGGCTATACAGCTATTACAGAAACAATCAATCGTATTATAGTAAGAAATATCGTATTATAGTAAGTGATATAGTAAGTTTTCTGAAGCAAAATAGTGGGAAAAATGTTGCAAGGCCGTTATAATACTGGCCGTTCTTCATTTTGTCCGTGTTTGTAGTGAGGACTAGTTACAATTTGGCACCAGTCTCCATGGGTCGAACAATTACAGAACTTGCAGCTAAATAGTTGAATTCGAAGATGACTTACTGTTCATTTGGCAATAACCCAGACCCTTGTGGCGCTGTAAAATGGGCGCTACGTGACGATGCCATTATTTCTCTAATGTCCTGCACGTCGGACATGGGGCCATGGCTCAAGAATAAGTATAAAGGTTCTGGAGCGTCGGGCATGAGAGGTCGACCAAAGGCCGGGCACACAAACACGACAAGTGAGTAAAACATTGTGACAGTGTGACGGGACAAACAGTTGCAAAATAGTCAGATTCTATTATGCTTCGTCTCCTTATACGTGGAAAAATGATGTTGGTATGATAACAACATTTATCTGGTTTTGTCACCAGTTCATTCATTTTTGCTTCTAAATTAGCGAATTACTTTTACAATTAATAAAACCCATGAAAACAATCCGATTGGCAGAAATATTCAAGCTGCTAATTCACGCCCTGAAACTATTTATGGTGGTTTTCCACAGCCTAGAATGCCGTAAAGTTTACATAAATACAACTTTTGTGTTGTTGCGTTCGCTCTTTGTACAAGACTAGACGTGAGCTCTGTTTATTCTAATTTCCAAAAATGACCAGTTTTGCTTCATTACCTTTCCAACAAAGCAGAGATTTTTAATTAAGGTTAATAATGTTGCAAAGCATTTCAATCTTTCCGTACCCTGTATGGTTCTTTAACGTTTGTCCAAATTTCCGTGGTTATTTAACGCATCAGTTGTTATTCAAGTAACTCAATTAAAGTAACCTAATTAAAGTGTTTACTCAGGTGCTTTTGCCCTTATGATAATACAGTTTATTCCGTTTTTTCTCAGTCTTACGATCAGCAGTAACTTTTTGACAAAGGGTCTTTATTGAACAGCGTATCTAAAATACAACAAAAAATATCAGTTTAGTCGTGCAAAGAATTATTTTGTGCAGGAAGGTATGAAAAGACCATTTTTTTTCGTCTCCCTTCGGCTTCACATACCGTCGCTGAAACAAAACAATAAAAATACGAAAAGTATTTCCCGGTCCCTAGTAACATAAACTTTCTCGCTCCTAGCGTTCCTCAAAATCTCCATACCCTTGTTTTAACTAGACCTTAAAGGGGCATTGTCCAGGCTGATATATAGTGTTTTAATGAGAATGGCCAGGAGCTATAGCTTTATTGTCTTGCAACAGAAAGAAAAAAAAACGTCAAAATTGGTAACAGCAAAAAGATCATAAAAACTAAATGGAAAAAATTATGACTGAAAGACTCAAATTTCCACCAGAATGGAATAGTCTAACTTCGAGTTCGCCATGACCGTCGACCAAAAGCACAGAGAACGCATTTACACATGGTTAGCCTCGCCCTAAAAAATATTCTCAAATACCGGCGGGAAGCTGGCACAAATTTGAAAATTAAACAATACACAGTGCTGCAAACAGGTCATCTACTCATCTTTAGGTCGAGGCTAACTAACCCTGTGCAAATGCGTTCTCAGTGCTTTTAATCAGCGGCCATGGCGAACTCGAAACTGGACTATCTTGACTTCTCGACTCCCTATCAAAAAGTCAAATTTACTTCCATCCTTGTAATCTTGCACTTCCACTGAGTTTCCCCAAATTGCAGTGTAAAATTGTTTGAACCAGTTTAGCTGTATATTTGGTTGCATTTGGCAATATAACATGGAAATTTATAGGAAAGCCAAATTTCGAGGTGTTTTTGGCCATATTTTGAGCGTCAAAGAATATAATTTATTCAGCTTCTATCATTTTTTAATAACAATATCATTTGAAACATTTGTTTGCGTCAGAGAAAAATGCTGACCTTTAGATCCTTGGCGTGTTGCCAAACGAAATGCTTTTTTCTTCTATGGGCGAGAGAAATAGCCAAAGTATGGTACGTTCTACAGTGGAAGTAATGATGTGGAAGGTGACTGAACACTTGTTACTCTTACTGCTGCTGCCCCATTACTGAATTCGTATCTCACTGCTATTTCCTCTGTTAAAATACTGCTGCTTTCATATAAGAAGGCAGGCTGGCCCTGGTACCCTGGACTAACATCCTAGTATCCAGACCAGGTTACCGGGACTGACGAAAATGGTTTCAAATATGCAAGCATTTTCCTAAAAGAGCGGCCGGAGGTTGATTATGTGTTTTTCTCAGATTTTTTAAATCAATTTGACCCTGTTGTTTAAGATTTAAAACCTTTCAATAATAAAACAATTGAAAATACGAGCCACGGATACCTTCCAATGCGCCTTGCCTTTCTGTTAACTTGTGATCGCGTCACTAAATGTTCTGCGCGATAATCAAGCTAAACCCGATTTCCCAAAAGACAGTGGTCAAAATTCGTCTCGCTAAACGGGCCAACTTACTACTTACTAAGAACTGCTATGCTTCTGTTTATTCCGAAAGCTGAGGTAGCTGCTATCGCCGAGTCGGAACTCATTCTCAACCGTGCAGGAATTCCCTTTGGCGGTAATGACGTTATAAAGTTGACCATATGTCCCAAACATCGTGCCAAGTACACTACTATGTACCAAGTGAAGGTAATGAACCAAACAAATGCTGATTATTGTTGAACCAGCTTTGTTCAAAGATACGCCGGATTGAAAGCCAAAAAATACATACATGTATATATTTTTTCTACTAGGCTAACTGTTGTCATCCTAACCACCACGATGTGGAATCCTCAAGACTAAAGAGAATCGCAAGCAAGCTAAAGAAAAACCCTCGTCGCATAAACAAAGAGATGGCGTGTAAAATATACGAGCAGACACGTGTTACTGTTGCAATTGGCTCAGGTAATAATAAGTCAACCCATAGCCTGCAATCAAGCTATCTACTCGAGTCATTAAAAAAGAGAAACTGGAGAAAGGTGCAGAGAATGCTTGTGTGCTTTGTACGTAATCAGGAGACAAAAGGGATACATGTTAAGTCATAATCTTTCAGGTGGTCACTTTGAACTTTTTGAAGTTTAGTAAGAACGAGTCAATTTCTGACAAATAATCTTCTTTTTGCAGTGATCTGCAGAACTTGCAGGGGATCACTTGATCAAGACACAAAGCCCCATGAATTGCCACTTACAGGGCCAACATTCAAATCTGTTCCCACACAATCTCGAGTGAGGAGACAGGAAGCTTGTGATACCCGTGTATCCTTGGATTCGCTCGTTTCAGCAAGAAGCATTTCATCCCAAGAAGAAAACGTCAGTGTCTACTTGCCAGAGGGTGAACTTCAACGCAAACATCTTGCAGTCTTGAATAATGCTCTTACTAGCATTTCAGAGGGCAGTTTCCAACCTTTTTTGCAGTACATTGATTACGATTGGAATGAAACGTCTGAGAAAACAAAGAGACAGTACACAAAGAAAGTAGAGGAAGCTATTACTCTTGTTTTGCGTACGGTCGCACCTTCACAAGAAGGACCTCTGTGGCAATCGGTTATCAACTATCACCTGTCACACGAGAGACCTAAGAATACTTTAGTCCTTGATGCTGGGGTAGAAGCCATAGTAGCCGCGTACAACGAGTCTGAGAATAGATCTACACGGATTCAAATACTTTCACTTATATGTGACAGGTACAGCCAAACAGAACTTCAGGAACTTATCCCTGACATCTCCAGACGACAAATACAAAATGCCAGAAAGCATGCCAGCGAAATAGGTGCTGGTAAAACAAAGGTGCCCGAGAAGCTGTTTCGATGTCGTCTAGACATGGACAAAGTCAGGGAATTCATTCTTTTTATTTCAAGATCCACATTTCTACAAGATGTTGCCTTTGGTACTAAAAAGCTGAAGCTGAACTCTGGAGTAACTCTACCCATACCAGCAGTTGTGCGAACGATGACAACAACCAAAATCATTCATTTGTATCAACAAGAATGCAAACAGGAAGGCAAAGAACCCCTGAACGAGCGCACTTGTTTTAGAATCATGGAATGTTGCAGTACTTCGAGGCAAAAGTCCCTCCAAGGTCTGGACAATACATCGACAGCTGGGATTGAGGCCTTTGAAACACTAGAGACGCTTGCTGAAACGCTAGCAACTAATGGTGCAGGAGCTACTTGGGGAAGAGAAACTGCCCAACGACTAAGAGCAGGAAAGAAATACCTTAAATGTCATTAGAAATGTAACTTGGGTCCCGATGAACATTGTCCTGATCACTGCATCCAGTTTGCCTTATCAGATCCTGGCCAAGACCAGTTTTGCAGCCCTTGCAACCATGAGCACGACCTGGTATGTTTACAATGCCAAAGCATTAAAGAAATCCTGAATAGCATTAAAGAGAAAGTGGAGAACAACGACATAAGTTTGACAGAAGAGCAAAGGGAAAGAGCAAGGTGGGAATGGGAACATGCCGTAACAGAAATTGAGGCGTGGAAATGCCATTTGCTTCGAACATTTCAGCAAGATATCGCAAGGCAGGATGCTTTGAATGCTCTGAATAGTGAACCCATTTTAGTCATCAATGACTGGGCCATGAAGCTTCTTCCTATGAAATACAGAGAAACACAGTCAGAGTTTTTTGGCAAGAGAGGAATGAATTGGCATTTTTCAGCAGTTGTTCATTCATCTGACCACCCCGATTGCAAGCCAACAGAATGCGAATACCAAATCCACGCTTACATAGCTGTATTTGACAGCTGTAAACAGGATTAGTTTTCTGTTTCTTGCATTCTTGAAGAGGTTCTAAGCACCGTCAAAGAAACGCATCCTTCCGTGAAAAGAGCAATACTAAGAAGTGACAATGCAGGATGCTACCACAATTCCGCCCTGTTGTCCACAATACATTCCACCAGTAAGCGTATTGGAATAGAGGTTGTGAGGTACGATTTTTCTGATCCACAGGCGGGCAAAGACCTATGTGACCGACGAATAGCT
>NC_090871.1:16814686-16829686 GCF_036669935.1 Montipora foliosa
CTCTTAGTGCTACAGGGACTTTCCTAGGGGGATGGACAACAGGTTTTACAGTTTCATCAAGTTCCATATGGTATGTGCCATCCATGCACCCTAATCCCTCAAAAACATCGCTGTACTGTTTCAAAATTTGATCTCTGGTTAGAACAATGTGGGCAGTTTGAACCTTCTCATTTACTGCATTCACAGTTTCTGACTCTGAAGTGTCACTTGCCATAACCTTGATTAAGTTCAGTTCCTGACATAACTCAGCACCCAATATAGGCTTGACATCCTCATCAGTTATAAAAAAATCTGCATCTGTACTCATCTCACCTTTGGCACATTTGAGAGTGTACTTTCCAAGTGGAGTCATAGTGGTTCCATTGTACATCTTGAGTGTTGCAGATGTTTTCCTCAAATACAGATCTTTGGGATCCTTCATAATGCTTGAGAATTCTTTTAGTGATAGCAAATTACAAGTTGCTCCACAGTCCAACTGAAATGTAACATCTTTAGCATTGTTTACTTTGACTGATGTAAACAACTGTTTCGGGTGTTTCTTTTCTTCCACAGCACTGACTTGATAAGTTATGACATCAATAGTATACTCTTCAAATTGACTTCTTGCACATAATTCAAATTCTGATTGGCATGTAAATTACGAATGGACTGCCTTCCTCCTGTACACTTCGCAGCAAAATGGTTTCTTTTTCCACACTTGTTGCACTGTTGGCCATATGCAGGGCACTTTGATCTGTCTGTTACATGTTTCCTGCCACAAAATTTGCAGTCGATCTGCTGAGCACTTCCGTTTGCTGATTTCTTCTTCTCTTCTTGTTTCTTTCGGAAGAATTTTTCTTTCTTCTTCCCTACTGCATTAACCTCGTGCAAGTTTTGCATTTGTTTCAACTGGCTTTGGGTTGCTTCGGCAGCTCGTGCAATTTCTAAAGCTTTATTCAGCGTCAAATCTGGGACTCGCAACAAACGCTCTCTCACGTTGTGATCAGCCATTCAAACACGATGCGGTCGCTTATCAACAAATCTTGAATTTCACAAAAGTCTACCATGTTTTGTAGAACAGTGGCATATTTATCAATGGGCTCCCCACTTTCCTGTCCACGCGAAAAGAATAAATACCTCTCGTAAATTGTATTCTTGCGAGGCTCACAGTACTGCTCAAAATGCTCTAGAACTTTATCCATTTTGACTTTGTCTTCGTCACTGTCCCACGTGAATGCATTGTAAACATCTAGGGCTTCGTCGCCAATCACGGTGAGAAAAGTTGCTACTCGAATGGGATCTTCCTTTCTGGCTATTCCGATAGCTAGCTCGTAGTTACTCCACTTTTGTTTAAATCTTTTCCAATTTTGAGATACATTTCCACTTGAAAGCTGCAGATGATCCGGTGGGTTTAACCAGAGTTAATCTATTAACTCTGGTTTAACAGACGCCCGGCTGCCATTTCACACCACGCGGTTTCGATTTATGCGAACAGCAAGGTTTTCACAATATAAATATTTCACAAATACGTTCGGCAAAAAGCGTCATCCATCCCACTTTTGACTCCATGTGTTAGTCCATAGTTTCAAAACGAGCAAACTCAACTAAACTGTCTTAGCGAAAACTCAAATAAACTTGCAAGAACGTCACCGAAACGTTTCTACGAGTTTGCGATATTATGTCAGCGGTATTGATCCCTACTTCATAATATATATCACAATAATACTCATCTCAATGACGACCAATTAGTGCAGGGAACTTACAGTAATTATACTAATAAGCACATAATTCCTGTAGCACAAGACAATAATGAACAATAATATTATTATAATTCCACGAGTGCATGTTGATATGAGATTAACCAATCAATCATATCCAATGATTATTGCTTTATTAAATTTTCATTTGATTCTTAACATTTCGACAAAGTTAAAGCCAATCAGTTTCCAGCGTGGTAACACTTGACGCATTAAGTTCTCATATTATATCATACTGTATAAGAACTGTTAACTGAGATTAAGTGAACCAATGAGAAAGCTAAAAACACAGTATTGGTGGCTCAAAATTTAATAATGTAAGGTATTATCTTTTCCTGGTGCTTACACTGTCATTATCACTTTCTGTGTAATGGTTTTATCATTGTTTTTGTTTGTAAGAAATGGTAGCCATACCCGATTTATAAAGAAACTGAAGTTGTACAGTAGTACAGCAACTACTTTTACTCTTGGTTCACGAAAAATCCTTTTCATTATTGTAAATACATTGTAGCACGGAAGATATCTTCAAACAGGTCTGGAGAATGTTCACCGTCGAAATTTCCCATTTTGTCTGGATCATATAAGTTCTTTCCTCCTTTTGTTCAGTGGTTGACTAGTGACTTGTGAAATTGTATGGTGCACGGCAAGAGACCTAAATGTAGTGTCTCCTTTAGTTATAAAACATATATTAAAGAAAAACAAATATTTTGAAACACAAATAATACTGTTATTGTTGTTGAGTAATGTTAGGATTTAGCACTGCCAGTGATATTACAAGTGTCTCTTTTGAGTGGATTCCCCCACTTTCTCCTAAGCTCAGCTGTAAGCTCTGTCGCCTTGGCTTATAAGGCGAGAAAACTTATTACATGAACAATGTCGACAAGATATTAACTCGAAGTTAAAAACATACATGTACGTTATATGCATTTCAGGAAAACTTACGACCCCAAAACCCCACAAACTATATCGAGTGGCGTGCAAGTATAAGGCACTGAACATCGCTTTTCTGTATAAAACCAGTTACAAATTGAGTTAAGTGCGAAGACGAACACTAGCGGTGAAAACACCTGCTTCTCTTCGAACTTCGATTTGAAAAAGTCTCTCTTGGTGTATGAAATCGAAATTCCACCTTCAAAAAGCTCTCAAAAATTTCCATATACACGAAAAAAAAAGTCATATTTGATATTTTTCGCGAAAACAATTTACCTCCAACATATCTCTATTCTGAGCTTAAAGAGTAACCGACCACCTTAAGAAACGCAAAATTCTAAACAACGAACGTCAAATGAAGCTTCGAAGCTGGTCAAAAACTCTATTGGTTTAGGCGAACTGGTTTTGGTCCGATCTCTTCCCTGACGGCTCCGAAGCATCGTTGAATGATGGCAGATTCAGATCATCTTTTTGCACATTTTATCTGAGGAACGCCAGCGGCGTGGCAGCTTCCACAATGACGTGGTGGATTTTGATGTGATTCTAGTGCGCATGTCTAGCGGTTTTTGCGCTCTGTCATGCGGATCGCGCGGAGTTCCGCTATAGTCGTCCGTTCGCTTTGAAAGGCGGCAAGCAGGCTGCAACACACTGAGTTCGCGCAGGCGCAATGCTATCTCATGTGAGCCCTCAGTGCGGTGACGGAATAGAATAATATATAATAAGTGAGTTTTGTTCCTATTTTATGGTATTTCAAGGTACCGTGGAAAGAATAACATGGATCAAAAAGGGAGATAGTGTGGCCGAATGGTTAGGGCGTTTCCCTTGAAATCCGGAAATCCCGGGTTCAAGCCCCACTCTGACCACTAGTTGAATTTGATCCTGGTAGTCCCTGACTCAACTTCCCAGCTGCACTTGTAAATAGCCAACTGGTTTGCCTCCGGCCAGTTGGGATTCTTAACAGTTGTTGCTGTTCTGTTCCGTCGTTTCGTTGTTTCATTGGCCCTGAAAAGCCCCTATGGGTAGCGGTCAATTAAGTATGTATGCACGACGAAATGTTGCCTTCTAGTCATTGAATGATCCTGTCATATTTTTAAGGCATTTTCCAATATTATGTAAATTGCTTTACAATTGATAGCGTACCAAATATTGAAAATAAATGCTGTTTGTTGTTGCCCATCCTTTCCTTGCATCTTTCACTTTCATTTACCTACCTAGTTACATGTAAAATAATATGAAGACATCACAATGTGCAGCACATATTAATTGGAAAACACCTCAACTGCCATCCTTATTATCTTAGGCGGGGGCAGATGTAATGAAAACTATTGCTAGTTTTAAATGGCAGGCAGACATGACAGACTACGTTGTGGAAACCACGAAATAAATTGAAATAGACAGATATGCAGAAGCAACAAGAAAGAAAAATATTTATTTTCATTCTATAGCTTTCTCTGCTATTAAGAAGTCACTAATGGGGCTCCTGCTATCATTACTAGACGTTTTAAATGGAAAAGCAATGACTTCCTTCACGTGAACAAAACATCAGTGACTTGGGAACCAACATCTCTTCAGCACGTTTTCCTTCATTTTTTATGATATGATTGAGAACTTTGATTTTTTTTCAGGGGCTATCGTTATTCTTCACTTATCTGTTCTCAAAAATCGTAAATCGTTTCCCTGCGGGTTGTTTTTTAGAATTAAATAAGAATTTCCGTCTAACTTTAACGAGGCTTTTGTTTTATCAGCAAGCAAGTTCTTGCTCTGATGCATTCATTTCCTGTGGATGGTTTTTTTGGCTGCCCTACATAATTATTTTTCCTTCCTTATCTTGTTTTAGCTCCCTTTTGGTTTTCTTTTACAGTTTTATTTTTCATCTCTTAATTAAGAAAGGTGATCTTTTTGCGGCATATCGGCAGTCTGTAGTGGATTAAATGAAAGCGTTGTGAGTTTTTTAATGGAAAAACGTATGCGATTCACTGCCACAGTGTTGCGGCTTTCTTTCCCAGAGAATAGAACTGCGTTGATTTGACTAAGCTAACATTTTCCGTTCATCGATCATCCGGAAATTAATTTCCTTTTTTGTACACTGCATTTTGTAATTATAAAAACACTGTGTGAATTAAGGCTTAAAATTATAATTAAATGTGGCACAAGTGTTTCAAAGTATAATCCTGTAATGGATATTTCCAAAGCAGCACTGGTGTGAATAAATGACTTATAAGCAGCAAGCTACAATGACCGGCAAGTACACTCTTTTAAAAACTCCTTTGAAATCCCAAATCTTCAAATGGAAAATTTGAAACTTGAGCACTCAATTACAGTCCTAACTGCGTTTTAATTACGTTGTTGAAAATGGTGCTTTAATTTATGTCATCTAACAAGTTTGCCATTATCGGTCAAAGTTTTAATCATCTTCCAAGAGTCCCTTTTATCAATGCCTCGGTGCTCTTAAAAGCCAGCCAATTTTGATCAACAAATAAAACAGGGACCTGAACGAATGCAAGGTAAATAGAAGAGGACGAAAGAGGGAGGAAAATTGCTAAAAGTTTCAAGTTCAAATAATGATGCACTGAAGATATCATTTCTTGAAGGACAGGTGATCATCAAATAGGGAAGATATCGTTGACGTCACCTTTTGTCATTATTTCCCAACCAGAGCCTCATTGGCTGTCGAAACAAAGGATCTTTTGTTCCTGTGGCTGGAACATTTGAATAACAAAAGCAATTTCTTACCTATACTGAGCCAAGAACAGCAAAACTGCGGCAGAAGATAATTTTCTTAATTTAGAGCGGTTTCAAAATTCTCTTGCCAAAGATGTAATCGGTTCGAAGGAGCAAAAACAACCCTTGCGATTTCGCCTAAAGAAGACTTTCCATATTTGTTCATTGCCGAAGCAACTAAGCGTTGTTTCACTGTTCATATGTTAAAAGAAAAGTCGACGATGGAAGACGTGTCTACTACAGCTAACAGCGCACCCACATCTATAGCGTATACCGTGTACAGCATAAGCATTGAGAGCAGTGCAAACACAACAAATAACGCTTCGCTGTGGTTGCAGAACGACATTGACAAATTGGCCACAGGATTTAAACTTACGGGCTTTCTTTTACTCTTTCTCGTTTCGTTATCCGGAAACGCCTTACTGGTAGCAGTATTACTCAAGAACGCCAATCACAGAATGCATACACCGAGTAACTATTTCATTTTCAGCATGGCTTGCGGGGATATCATTCTCACTGTATATTGCATGCCTCAGTTTGCAATAACAACAGCCTACCACTATCGATGGCTCGTCAGCGGAGTTGCTGGCCTGGCACTGTGTTGTTTATCAGTCTTCCTTGGTCAATTATCCGTACTTGTTTCCACTGCTAGCCTGTTTGCTATCGCCGTGGATCGTTTGTTTCTGGTGTTTTCTCCACTGAAAAGAAAAATTACTCTTACCAAAGCAAAGTACGCAATTGTTGCAATCTGGTTGTTCTCAATAGTACTCTCTCTGCCACCATTAAAAGTGGCCAAAGTCTTTGAGATAAAGCCTGGATATCCCGTTTGCTTTCTTGATTTTGAGCTGCTGGACTTTATCGTCGTCTACCTTTTGTTATGCTTCTTCATTGTTATTGCGTTGCCCCTTATGGCTATTATCGCCATTTACATCGCCATCGCGATAAAACTGAACCGAACTAAGAGACCAGGCAACCAACTGCCATCAAATCAAGGGCGAAGAGAGCAGATGAACCACAAGATTCTCACAATGCTCGTAGCTGTTGTTGCTGCGTTGATTGTGTGCCGTCTTCCTCTGATAATTGTAATCTTATCCTGTATGTTTGGTTCAATAGAAATTTGCGGCCAACATAATTTTGTGTTTGCAGGCTGGTTTCTGACCTATGCGAACAGTGGTATAAACCCATGGATTTACTTCATCTTCAGCGAGCAATTTCGCCAGGGAGCCAGATTGGTGTTAAAGAAAGTGTTTCCCTGTTGCTGTAAATCTGTAAACGTAATTGAAGCTGTGGAATCTAATGGTGTAGATATATCAACTCACCTACCACGGCAATGAAGTTACGCACACGAGATAGACGACGGAGAAGTCATCGATAATTTGGCTTAAATATGCAAGCACAAGTTTAACAAACTTTATCGCCATTATCTCAGCCATCTACAAACTAGCCGACCGGAGCTATGCACGAACTAAATTTGAAGGAAAGATCTTGAAGCTTGGAAAGACAATTAAAACTTGTCCCACTTTGTTCACCTTTTCTATAGAATTTGATATTTAACAATTATTCCATGAGCGCGCGTTGGATATGAGATGATAGATAGCCAACGAGGCGCGTAGCGCCGAGTTGGCTATAATCATCTCATGTCCAACAAGCGCGAGTGGAATAATTGTCTTATTAAAAACGCCCCCAAAATATAGAAAACTAGACTACAATAAAAATAAAAAAGCCCAAAAATCACGCATATGCTTGCCGTGTTTGTAGATCCTGGTATAATGGCTCATAACCCATGATGGCTTAGCCAATCAAAACTCTCGAATTGCATTATCCAATGATCCAGTTTTTAATAATTGGTAATATTACATTGTATATTCGCTTAGAAAGGAAAAGAAGTGTACAAAAGGCGGAGAGAAAGGGTGGGCAGAGCAATTATATATCCATGGTGGAGTTCTCCTTTAAGTCGTCGCCTCGTAGACCGTTTCAACCAAAAGAACCTCAACTAAAAGGCAGTATCACGTTGTAAATATTGGGCCAAGGGTCCTAAAACCTGATTGATACGGCTCGCAATCAGAGTTGGAAAATGAACGATACGGACAAACTTGAATGATAATTTAATAGTTCTTAACATTACTCAACACAGTACCTTGCACAAATAAAATGATAATGTAGCAGTTAAAGATTACTTACATATCTTACCACAAAGAAAACGATTAAGTTGCGCCAAGAGAAAATGAGGGGACAGAGAAGGAGGCTCCCGGTCCAGCCCTTGGGATATGTCATGTCCACGAAAGTTATTTTTAGACGAGCGGAAGTCTTCCGAGACGTCCGCATGCAGGCCAACCTCGGTCCGATGTTTGAAAGAAAATATATATTCATCAGCCTTCCACGCGCGCCATCATTTTCTCTTTTCACTAAGAACCTGAGAGCGAGGCAAGACTGCATGCGGACGTCTCGGAAGACAGCCTTCCGCTCGTCTAAAAATAACTTTCGTGGACATAACATATCCCGGCCAACGCCTTGAGCCTCCTTCTCTGTCCCCTCATTTTCTCTTGGTTGCGCAGCAAAAATTATACAGCATTTCACTTATAAGTCTCAGTTTCCACTGTAAAAGCATACTTTAAAACTTCAGGCTAACTGGAAGGAAGTACATTCCTATCTATCTTAAATCACTAGCCTGCAAGCGGGCTCTTCCGTTGAAAACGGCCTATCGTAAAACATGGACTGGATTTGTATAAGGTAGATTTGTAAAACATGGATTTGTAAACGGTGGATTTATAGAAACATTATAGCAAAGTTCGACTGTTGATTTGTTTCTATGTCTATCCCATTTTAATTTTAATTATTTTACTTTATTTTCATTTTATTTTATTGCTTAACATTTAAATAAGTACGGGAAAAAAAGTTTTTGTTCGTGTTGAGTAATCGTAGCATTTGGGAATTTTTAAGAACATTCGAGAAGTAATTACGGCTAGTTAGAAATCCCGGCATTCTCTAGTGTGCAAAAAAAATTCCCTCGTGCTTATATTTAACTTAACAATGCACTGAGCTCGTTTTTTTATTTCTTAAATGATAAACATCTTAATACACAGGAACTCGTCCAGGCCGATTTCCAACGTTTCACGGGAATGGGTAATTTTACTAGGGCAAACATAGAAGAAACAAAAGTGTACGTGACAAGCGAACGACCAGGCTACCAAAAAACCAGAATTTTACATGAGCCGGGCTGGCCCGGCTAGGTGGGCTGGCTCGTTTAGCCGAGATCCCGGCACGTCTGACAAAAACACCAAAAATCAAGTTTGGAATTACTAACCGGGCTGCGATTTTTCGATGTAATCGCGTTCACCGGGACAGCCCGGTTAGCCGGGCCAGCGATTTCTAACCACATTACTCCACTTTAGAGCAAAATGGCCCATGGGATAGTCGTTTTTTATGTTTAAATAAAGGATAACATAGTAAACCATAAGGCTTCTTTAAATTGTAGAATGGTGAATTTTAATAATAATTTAGCGAGACAAACGTCTGTCCAAACTTAGTCCAAGCCGGGCTGGCTCACCTCTTGTAATACTGGGCTGAAAGACATCTCGCCAAATCTGACCAGCCCGGTTCATGTAATCGGAACCTTTATACATGTATTCATTCTGCGCGAGAGAAGATAGCTGATCAAGTTGTACGAGGTGTAGTGTCTTACAAGTATGCTATGCAGACCTATGTAACGCACGGAGTTATGGGTATCCAAAGAGAGAGATCCGCCATGTTGTATAGCCTCGTGTAGTTTTATTAAAGTTGTGTTTATCCAAGCTTTAAGTGTGCTCCCAATAGCCATCCGATACTGAAACGTTACACTGGCGACGAGCACGGGATCTACGGAAGTTGTGAGCGTAATGAGTGAACAAAACACCAGTCAACCAGCCGGGCCAAGTCAGCCAACAGCGATCCGGACGAATGAAGTACGAAGTCTACCCTGTTTCAAACCCAGGGCAGAACCCCACACTTTATCGGTACGTTGGACGCGTTGGAAAACGCTCGTTCGATTTTTGTGTTGGCAAAAGGTATTGTGGAAGATCGTCAGAAGGTTGCTCTCTTGTTGCACACCGCAGGACAAGAAGTTCAATATTTGTATTACGCGCTTCCCGGTCCGGAGGAAGAATTAAGAGATTACAAAGATGTTGTGGAGCTATTGGATAGCTATTTTGTACCGAAAGTAAACGTGCCTTTTGAACGCCATGTTTTCAGGCAAATGGAGCAGCAATCACATGAGAAAGTAGACCAGTTTGTTTGCAGGCTGAGGCAGAAGGCGATTACATGTGAATTTGCGAACGTGGATGAGATGATTCGGGACCAACTGATAGAGAAATGCTGAGACGGCAGGCTCAGACGAAAGTTTCTGGAGAAAACAAATGCTACTTTAAAAGATTTACAAGACATTGCAAGAAGTCATGAAGCTGTAGACGCGCAGATGGAGTCGATGAGCAAAGTCACCGGTTAGTAGCAGAGATCAAGTTAATTCAGTTAAACAGCAAAAGTTCCAAACGAAGGGAAGAGAGCGTGACCCTAAGAAAGGAGGGTCAAACATCAGATCGCGAGGGCCTGGGGCCGAACAACCCAAAGCATGCTACAACTGCAACTGTCTAGGCCATTTCGCAAGGGATTCGTGCTGCCCAACTAAGAATAAAGAGTGTGGAAAGTATGGACCTCGTGGACATTTTGCGGGTCTGTTGGGGAAACAAGAAACTGTCGTCGAGTAGCCAGAAGGGGATCGTTCCAGAAACTAAGAACAAAGCTTATCTAGTAGCAGAAGGGGTCTCTGGAGAAGGAGATGGTTTTGCATTTACTGTTGGAGGAGGGCTGAGAGTTGGAGAAATTACACTCAAGGTGGGAGGAGTTGTGTTAGACAGTGTACTTATTGACTCTGGGGTATCATGTAACCTGATTGACTATAACACGTGAAATAATATGAAACAGATCGGATCAAATGCGAATCCGAAGTGTCGGATAAGAAGTTATTTGCGTACGGACAGAAGGAACCGCTCGAGGTCGTAGGAACATTTGTGGCAGAGGTAGTATGTGAAGATAACGGAGCAGAGTGTGTAGATGAGTTCACGGTCATTAAGGGAACAGGAAGGAAAACAGCCGAAAAGCTTAACGTGTTACGCGTAAGACCAGAGAACATTACTAATATTTGTTCCATAGTGGAAGAGGGGTGCGACCAGGACATCCGGGAGAGTTATGCTGACATACTCACTGGGGTTGGAAAGCTAAAGGATTATCGCCTCAAGCTACACATTAATAAAGAAGTTAAACCTGTAGCTCAGCAAGTACGTAGACTCCCTTTTGGACTAAGGGACAAAGTAGATCTCAAATTGGATGATCTCCTTAGCAAGGACATCATAGAAGAAGTGCCAGACACACCAACGTCGTGGATATCACCACTCAGCAGCAAATTTAATTTTGTACTGAGTCACACTATCAAGAATAAAATGATCAAATGTAATATTCTGCCAATGAGAGGAAAAATGTTTCAGTCAGCCAGCAACACCGTCATTAGACAAATGTAGAGTTTTGTTCACCTTAACATCAACATTAGAAACATGATGCAGACTCTTATTGTCTAGTCTGACTTTCCTTGCTTTGTCATCCTTTCGCTCGGGGGGTTTGTTTGTCGGTCGTGGAAGGCCCAGCCTAAAAAAAGGCCTCCTGGCCTGACGGTGTGCTCGTCCACCACTTGAAGAGTGTGACATGTAGTTTCTAGAATTTCTAAAATTTCTAGAATCCGAATGACACCTGGAGGATGAGCCACTATTTGTTGTAACCTTTTTACCAACACGATTGACTTCTGTCGCGTCTTTTACCTGCTTTGGTAAATCATCCCCAAAAAATTGATCTGTGATGGCAAGGGATGAGGAGCACAAAATTAATGCTTATAGTCATGATGCAGGTCAGGCTTTATCAACTCTCTACGCCTGTGATTAAGTTCAGTATTAGCATTAGCAAACAGAGCAAAGGCATCAGTAGCCTCTTGAAGCAACTCGCTTCCAACCGGAAACGTAGGTATTTGTTCCACAAGTTTGGTGTATTTGTATTTGTTCCAGTCAAGGCACACATGCCTTTGATTATTGGTGTACCGTTTTGTCGTTCTTGCTCTCTTTCTCTCTTCTTTCGTTTCTGTTCTTCTGTCATAGGCCGTCCAGGCATCTTGCAACCTTAGTAGATTTAAAATTAAAAATCTTAAGACTTGTACCAAAAACTGCAATTCAGAGCTAAAAGCAGCCCTAAACAAATTAAAATAAACACTCAGCTTAAGTTTATATCCCTCCAATGCTTGACTTGAATAACTACGTAACCACCAGTGTGTCCTGACAACAGCTATATTATTGAAACCAGCGCAAAATGCAAGAAAAATATTTTTTCAAAACCGTCGGTACCTGAACACGAAAAGCATCGACTGTCAAGAGCTTTCGGTGACGTAGCATGGACGTGTAGCCGCGTCGAGCCACAGAAAGAGCGCGAAAAATTAAGCCTCGTTGAGTGTCTCACCCGGCTTGAGCCTGCGATCCAATCAACAACCAATCCCTGGTCAGCTGTCAACTTCAAAAAAAAAAACAAAAACAAAAAACAGCTGATCTCTATCAGGCCCAACTTTAGCTCGCGATATGGTCACGTTATACTAGTCAGCGGATGCCTTGTTTTGACAGGTGTCAATTGACCGTAACATTGATGTCCAATATCATAGATGTATACTGTAAACTAGCTATAGCGTCAACTCAACGGGAGCCTCGATGAGCTCAACTTAAGCCCCTGATATGGTTACGTGATACTGGTCACATTGTCGGTCACATTGGCATACACATCGGCGCGCGCGAAAAACCGCTGATTGGCTAGAGAATAATAACGTAAAACGAGGACTGTAACGCGGTCCTACGACTTTGATCGTATAAAATCGCCCATTGGGTTTCTTGCTGCTGATAAACTGTGAGTGAACTTCAGCCACAAAGTTGAATTCTCTTAACACCTGGGATTTACAATTTTCCACGTCACGTGACCTTTTACTGTGAAATGCCATCGATCTGTTCGAGGGTTTTGTTGCTGTTCCTCGCAAATATTTTTGCAGAAACCATTCCAGGAAATCTGCCTCAAAGCGTCATCCACTCAGTGCGTGTGCAATATTGTCCTGATCAGTTGTGGAACAGCCCAGAAAAGTACATTACTGTAACAGAGTAACCATATTGGTCAAGTTTTTCACATAAATCTGTGTTTGCAAAACGGCTACAAAAACACATGTGCAGAAAATTTTTGGGAGCATGCAAACACTTTAGGTACTTTATATAATAATAATAATAATAATAATAATAATAATAATAATAATAATAATATGCCTTACAGCTTTAGTTAGATGTGTACCTCTGACTGAAAATTCTTTAACACTAAAAATTAGTATGAACACCAAATAATAATTATTAACAATTATTATTCACCGAAGGCAAGGTGAATATCGGTTAATAAAAACCCAGATGAAGTTGAGGTATTCATTCACCAATATTCACAGAGTCTGAGGGAATATCGGAAACAATAAATTAAACTTGCCTGACATTAGAAGCAACTTAATGTCTTAGTAAATGATGGTTTTATCATTGTTTTTGTTTGTAAGAAATGGTAGCCATACCTGATTTATAAAGAAACTGAAGTTGTGCAGTAGTACAGCAACTACTTTTACTCTTGGTTCACGAAAAATCCTTTCATTATTGTAAATACATTGTAGCATGGAAGATATCCTCAAACAGGTCTGGAGAATGTTCACCGCCGAAATTTCCCATTTTGTCTGGATCATATAAGTTCTTTCCTCCTTTTGTTCAGTGGTTGACTCATGAGTGACTTGTGAAATTGTATGGTGCACGGCAAGAGAGCTAAATGTAGTGTCTCCTTTAGTTTTAAAACATATATTAAAGAAAAACAAATATTAAAAAAACATGAATAATACTGTTATTTTTGTTGAGTAATGTTAGGATTTAGTACTGCCAGTGATATTACAAGTGTCTCTTTTGAGTGAATTCCCCCATTTTCTCCTAAGCTCTGTCGCCTTGGCTTATAAAGCGAGAAAACTTATTACATGAACAATGTCGACAAGATATTGACTCGAAGTTAAAAACATACATGTACGCTATATGCATTTCAGGACAACTTACGACCCCAAAACCCCACAACCTATATCGAGTGGCGTGAAAGTATAAGGTACGGGACTTCGCTTTTCTGTGTAAAACCAGTTACAACTGTGAAGACGAACACTAGCGGTAAAAAAACCTGCTTCTCTTCAAACTTCGATTTGAAAAAGTCTCTCTTGGTGTATGAAATCGAAATTCCACCTTTAAAAAGCTCTCAAAAATTTTCATATCAACGAAAAAAAAGTCATATTTGATATGTTTCGCGAAAACAATTTACCTCCAACATATCTCTAGTCTGAGCTTAAAGAGTAACCGACCACCTTAAGAAACGCAAAATTCTAAACAACGAACGTCAAATGAAGCTTCGAAGCTGGTCAAAAACTCTATTGGTTTAGGCGAACTGGTTTTAGCTGCCGTACATAATTATTTTTTCTTCCTTAACTTGTTTTAGCTCCCTTTTGGTTTTCTTTTACAGTTTTATTTTTCATGTCTTAATTAAGAAAGGTGATCTTTTTGCGGCATATCGGCAGTCTGTAGTGGATTAAATGAAAGCGTTGTGAGTGGAAAAACGTATTCGATTCACTGCCACAGTGTTGCGGCTTTCTTTCCCAGAGAATAGAACTGCGTTGATTTGACTAAGCTAACATTTTCCGTTCATCGATCATCCGGAAATTAATTTCCTTTTTTGTACACTCCATTTTGTAATTATAAAAACACAGTGTGAATTAAGGCTTAAAATTATAATTAAATGTGACACAAGTATTTCAAAGTATAATCCTGCAATGGATATTTCCAAAGCAGCACTGGTGTGAATAAATGACTTATAAGCAGCAAGCTACAATGACCGGCAAGTACACTCTTTTAAAAACTCCTTTGAAATCCCAAATCTTTAAATGGAAAATTTGAAACTTGAGCACTGAATTACAGTCCTAACTGCGTTTTAATTACGTTGTTGAAAATGGTGCTTTAATTTATGTCATCTAACAAGTTTGCCATTATCGGTCAAAGTTTTAATCATCTTCCAAGGGTCCTTTTTATAAATGCCTCGGTGCTGTTAAAAGCCAGCCAAATTTGATGAACAAATAAAACAGGGACCTGAACGAATGCAAGGTAAATAGAAGAGGACGAAAGAGGGAGGAAAATTGCTAAAAGTTTCAAGTTCAAATAATGATGCATTGAAGATACCATTTCTTGAAGGACAGATGATCAAATAGGGAAGATATCGTTGACGTCACCTTTTCTCATTATGTGCCAACCAGAGCCTCATTGGCTGTCGAAACAAAGGATCTTTTGTTCCTGTGGCTGGAACATTTGAATAACAAAAGCAATTTTTTACCTATACTGAGCCAAGATCAGCAAAACTGCGGCAGAAGATAATTTTCTTAATTTAGAGCGGTTTCAAAATTCTCTTGCCAAAGATGTAATCGGTTCGAAGGAGCAAAAACAACCTTTGCGATTTCGCC
>NC_090871.1:16839686-16842186 GCF_036669935.1 Montipora foliosa
GAACCTTGTAACCGTAGGGTGGGAGCCCAATGATATCCCATTTATGGGTTTGACAACACATGACAAAGACGACCTAGCAGTGTTTATACCACTATATCCTATTCCACTTTCATACAGTTCAACTAAAAAATCTAATGCTTGGGATATCGTGGGGGAAACACCATCAATTTGTTGTCTATGACAAAACGAAATCCACCTCTTAATGTAAAATTAGTATTGCTTTTGAATGCCTTGCCTCCAAGATTGCACAGTGATGTCTCTAGACTTTGGAGAAATCCCTTGTACTGCGAGGGATTCCCTGATAATCTGCGTGTCATCAGAACCATCTTCTTGATTAGCGGGTGTGGTTCGTGTTTTCTCCCGGGCATTTTGAGCGTGGTCAGTTGTTGTGGAGGTGTCCTTGGAACATCCACGATCAGGTGTAACAGCTGTTAGTACCATGGCTGAGTGGGCCATAAAGGTAGAATCATTATGCCCTCTGCCTTCTCCATTGCTATCTTCTGCAGGCAACGAGCAATCAGACTGAATGGGGGAAAAGCATTAAAAAACTGGTTTTCCCAGCTGACAGAAAAACCATCTACATAAGTTGTTCCAGGATCAGGTCTCCAGGATGCATAACAAGCAACCTGCACATTTAGCCTTGAGGCAAAGAGATCTATAGTGGGTTCCCCCCAAATTGCTGTAACGTTTTGAAAAATATCTTTCCTGAGCATCCATTCCTTATTGTCAGTAAAGACCCTAGACTCTGTCTGCCTGAATATTGTTCTTCCCCGGGGTATGAGCTGCAGAAATCCAGAGCTCTCTCTTAATACAGAACAGCCAAATCTCCTTGGAGACTGAGTTGCACTCCATAGAATCTGTGCCTCCCATAGAGTTAATATAGTTAACAGTAGTGGTATTGTCCGAAAAAATGCGTATGTGTACAGATGTCATATTAATACAGAGGGCTTTCAAACCAGGGAATACAGCCATGAGTTCGATCTTTGAGTTTGGTGTACAAATAGGGTATTCAGCTGTCTCAATATTATTGCTCCACCACTGTAGTTCAGGGCCCGGTTGTTCAAAAGCCGATTAACGCTAATCCCAGATTAAAAATTAACCAAGGAATTTATTTCTCTACTCCCAAATGCTGTTCAACGCTGATATTCGGCAAAACTTTACATCGGAGGAAGTCAATCTTGCATGAAAAACAAAAATAAGCAAAAGAAACTCTCACCAGAAAGTGGAAAACGTGAAACAAAGTTTACGCTAATAATGGATTAAGTTAATCGGCTTTCGAACAACCCGGTCCTGAAAAGCTTTCTTGCGATAATTTTATACGTGCCTGGTAGTTTCCTTTATTTTGTTTAAGTGCCATGGCTTTATCATGTTCTAAGTGTCTATAGAAAAGTGGGCCATAAAGCACACCTGGAAAACTAGACACTAGTAGTCCGATAACTTCTGCAAGTTCCTGGATAGACATTGTGGCACTGCAAACAAGCCTACTGCACTGCTCTTTGATTCGGAAAACCTTTTCTGTAGGCAGGCACACAGTCATACTGACAGAATTCAGAACAAAACCCAGAAAAAGAAGTGTCTGGACTGTTCTTAGCACTGATTTCACCGGTGTACAATAAAATCCAGTTCTTGAAATAAGCACCAAGTATCAGTAATGTTAGTCTGACATTCATGTATTGTATCTCCTTGTAGATATGAGTCATCAATATATCTCACATTTAGATGCCCTTCCTTTATAAGGGTAGCATAAACAGGTTTTAAAATTTTCGTAAAGAGGCGTGGGGCACAAGAAAGACCATTAGGTAAACAAGTGAACTGAAACAATTGTCCTCTCCAACTTAGGATGCGTTTAATTTAGCATATTCCGGAATAGGAATACATGGAATAGAAGTTAGAAATCGTTCGTTTTTACGGAGATTCACATTAAAATTGTCAAACACCTGCTAAAATGCTATTTTAAACATATCTTTATTATCCTTGCTGCTTCAAAACGCCACACGTACCGTTTTAAATCATCACCCCGCGTATTCTTATTCCGGAATAGGGTCAATCGAACGCACCCTTAATTTGAGAAACTTTTGATAGTCCTCCTCAATGGGAACCGAGAAGTAAGCATCCCGTAAATCTACGGAAGCCATGTAACAATTCTGTTTCATAAGCCTGATAGCAGATTGTAGAGTATCCATCTTGAAGTGATGATACTCCACGTGATCATGAAGATTTTTTAAATTTAATATAAGCCTATAAGTGCCATCTTTCTTAGGGCGGATGAATTTACTAGAAATGAATTCCCTTTCGCAGCGAGCGGTCTCTTTGATCACCCCTTTATTCAGCAAGTTGTCAATTTCATTTTGAATAACATGTTGTTCCTGAAGGAAAAAGCCGCTTTCCCTTAGGACAGCCTCTTGCTGTGGGAACCCAGCAGCAAATTTAATTTTGTACTGAGTCACACTATCAATAATAAAATGATCAGATGTAATATTCTGCCAATGAGAGGAAAAAT
>NC_090871.1:16847186-16862186 GCF_036669935.1 Montipora foliosa
CAAATATTGAAAATAAATGCTGTTTGTTGTTGCCCATCCTTTCCTTGCATCTGTCACTTTCATTTACCTACCTAATTACATGTAAAATAATATGAAGACATCACAATGTGCAGCACATATTAATTGGAAAACACCTCAACTGCCATCCTTATTATCTTAGGCGGGGGCAGATGTAATGAAAACTATTGCTAGTTTTAAATGGCAGGCAGACATGATAGACTACGTTGTGGAAACCACGAAATAAATTGAAATAGACAGATATGCAGAAGCAACAAGAAAGAAAAATACTTATTTTCATTCTATAGCTTTCTCTGCTATTAAGAAGTCACTAATGGGGCTCCTGCTATCATTACTAGACGTCTTAAATGGAAAAGCAATGACTTCCTTCACGTGAACAAAACATCAGTGACTTGGGAACCAACATCTCTTCAGCACGTTTTCCTTCATTTTTTATGATATGATTGAGAACTTTGATTTTTTTTCAGTGGCTATCGTTATTCTTCACTTATCTGTTCTCAAAAATCGTAAATCGTTTCACTGCGGGTTGTTTTTTAGAATTAAATAAGAATTTCCAAGTAACTTTAATGAGGCTTTTGTTTTATCAGCAAGCAAGTTGTTGCTCTGATGCATTCATTTCCTGTGTATGTTTTTTTAGCTGCCGTACATAATTATTTTTTCTTCCTTAACTTGTTTTAGCTCCCTTTTGGTTTTCTTTTACTGTACCAGTTTTATTTTTCATCTTTTAATTAAGAAAGGTGATCTTTTTGCGGCATATCGGAAGTCTGTAGTGGATTAAATGAAAGCGTTGTGAGTGTTTTAATGGAAAAACGTATTCGATTCACTGCCACAGTGTTGCGGCTTTCTTTCCCAGAGAATGGAACTGCGTTGATTTAACTAAGCTAACATTTTCCGTTCATCGATCATCCGGAAATTAATTTCCTTTTTTGAAAACTGCATTTTGTAATTATAAAAACACTGTGTGAATTAAGGCTTAAAATTATAATTAAATGTGGCACAAGTATTTCAAAGTATAATCCTGCAATGGATATTTCCAAAGCAGCACTGGTGTGAATAAATGACTTATAAGCAGCAAGCTACAATGACCGGCAAGTACACTCTTTTAAAAACTCCTTTGAAATCCCAAATCTTCAAATGGACAATTTGAAACTTGAGCACTCAATTACAGTCCTAACTGCGTTTTAATTACCTTGTTGAAAATGGTGCTTTAATTTATGTCATCTAACAAGTTTGCCATTATCGGTCAAAGTTTTAATCATCTTCCAAGAGTCATTTTTATGAATGCCTCTGTGCTCTTAAAAGCCAGCCAATTTTGAAGAACAAATAAAACAGGCACCTGAACGAATGCAAGGTAAATAGAAGAGGACGAAAGAGGGAGGAAAATTGCTCATAGTTTCAAATTCAAATAATGATGCCATTTCTTGAAGGACAGGTGATCAAATACTGAGCTAAGAACAGCAAAACTGTGACAAAAGATATTTTTCTTAATTTAGAGCGGTTTCATCAATCTCTTGCCAAAGAGATTTTGTTGTTCCAATGCTTTTCACTGTTGTTTCACTGTTCATACGTTAAAAGAAAAGTCGACCGGTACCATGGAAGACGTGTCTGGTACAGCTAACAGCACACCCACATCTATAGGATATACCGTGTCCAGCGCAAACATTGAGACCAGTGCAAACATAACAAATAATGCTTCGCTGTGGTTGCAGAACGACATTGACAAATTGGCCACGGGATTCAAACTTACGGGCTTTCTTTTACTCTTTTTCCTTTCGTTATCCGGAAACGCCTTACTGGTAGCAGTATTACTCAAGAACGCCAACCAAAGAATGCGTACACCGAGTAACTATTTCATTTTCAGCATGGCTTGCGGGGATATCATTATCACTGTATATTGCATGCCACAGTTTGCAATAACAACAGCCTACCACTATCGATGGCTTGTCAGCGGAGTTGCTGGCCTGGTACTGTGTCGTATATCGTTCTTTCTTGGTCAATTATCCGTGCTTGTTTCCACTGCTAGCCTGTTTGCTATCGCCTTGGATCGCTTGTTTCTGGTGTTTTATCCACTGAAAAGAAAAATTACTCTTGCGAAAGCGAAATACCTGATTGTTGCAATTTGGTTGCTCTCGACAGCATTCTCTTTACCATCATTAAGAATGGCCAAAGTTTTTGAGAGAGAGCCCGGATATCCCGTTTGCAATCTCGATTTCGAGCTGCAGTCATTTATCGTCATCTACGTCTTGTTTTGCTTCACCATCGTTATCGCGTTGCCCCTTATGGCTACTATCGCCATTTATATCGCCATCGCGATAAAACTGAACGGAACTAAGAGTCCAGGAAGCCAACTGCCATCAAATCGAGAGCGAAGAGAGCAGATGAACCACAAGATTCTCACAATGCTCGTAGCTGTTGTCGCTGTGTTGATTGTCTGCCGTCTTCCTCTGATAATTGTAATCTTATCCTGTATGTTTGGTTCAATAGAAATTTGCGGCCAACATAATGTTGTGTTTGCAGGCTGGTTTCTGACTTACGCCAACAGCGGTATAAACCCATGGATTTACTTCATCTTCAACGAGCAATTTCGCCATGGAGCCAAATTGGTGCTAGAGAACGTTTTTCCCTGTTGCTGTAAATCTGTAAACGTAATTGAAGCTGTGGAAACTAATGATGTAGGTATGTCAACTCACCTCCCACGACAATGAAGTTACGCACACGAGATAGACTACGAAGAAGTCATCGATAATCTGACTTAAATATGCAAGCACTAGTTTAACAAACTTTAACTTCATTATCTCAGCCATCTGCAAAGTAGCCGACCGGAGCTATGCACGAACTAAATTTCAAGGAAAGATTTTGAAGCTTGGAAAGACAATCAAAACTTGTCCCACTTTGCTCACCTTTTCTATAGAATTTGATATTTAACAATTATTCCATGAGTGCGCGTTGGATATGAGATGATAGATAGTCAACGAGGCGCGTAGCGCCGAGTTGGCTATAATCATCTCACATCCAACAACCGCAGTTGGAATAATTGTCTTATTAAAACGCCCCCAAAATATAGAAAACTATACTATAATAAAAATAAAAAGGCCCAAAAATCACGCATATGCTTGCCGTGTTTGTAGATCATGGTATAATGGCTCATAACCCATGATGGCTTAGCCAATCAAAACTCTCGAATTGCATTATCCAATGATCCAGTTTTTAATAATTGGTAATATTACATTGCATATTCGCTTAGAAAGGAAAAGAAATGTACAAAAGGCGGAGAGAAAGGGCGGGCAGAGCAATTATATATCCATGGTGGAGTTCTCCTTTAAGTCGTCGCCTCGTAGACCGTTTCAACGAAAAGAACCTCAACTAAAACGCAGCTTCACGTTGTAAATATTGGGCCAAGGGTCCTAAAACCTGATTGATACGGCTCGCAATCAGAATTAGAAAATGAACGATACGGACAAGCTTGAATGGTCGCGTTTTTATCTTATAATTTAATAGTTCTTAACATTACTCAACACCTTGCACAAATAAAATGATAATGTAGCAGTTAAAGATTACTTACATGTCTTACTACAAAGGAAACGATTAAGTTACACAGCAAAAATTATACAGCATATCACTTATAAGTCTCAGTTTCCACTCACGGTAAAAGCATATTTTAAAACTTTACGCCAACTGGAAGAAAGTACATTCCCATCTATCTTAAATCACTAGCCTGCAAGCAGGCTCTTCCGTTGAAAATGGCCTATCGTAAAACATGGATTGGATTTCTTAAAAGGTAGATTTGTAAAACATGGATTTGTAAACGGTGGATTTATAGAAACATGATAGCATAGTTCGACTGTTGATTTGTTTCTTTGTCTATCCCATTATAATTTTAATTATTTTACTTTATTTTCATTTTTTATTTATTTTATGGCTTAACATTTAAATAAGTACGGGGAAAAAAACTTTTTGTTCGTGTTGAGTAATCTTAGCATTTGGGAATTTTTAAGAACATTCGAGACGTAATTACGGCTAGTTAGCATTCTCGGCATTCTCTACTGTGCAAAAAAATTCCTTCGTGCTTATATTTAACTTATTAAACTTAACAATGCACTGTGCGCGTTTTTTATTTCTTAAATGATAAACATCTTAATACACAGCAACTGGTCCAGGCCGATTTCCAACGTTTCACGGGAATAGGTAATTTTACTAGGGCAAACATGGAAGAAACAAAAGTGTACGTGACAAACGAACGACCAGGCTACCAAAAAGCAGAATTTTAAAAATGCATATTAGGGGCCGATTGCATGAGCCGGGCTGGCTCGGTTAGCCGAGATCCCGGTACGTCTGACAAAAACACCAAAAATCATGATCAAGTTTGGAATTACTAACCGGGCTGAGATTTTTGCATGTAATCGCGTTCACCGGGACAGCCCGGTTAGCTGGGCCAGCGATTTCTAACCACATTACTCCACTTTAGAGCAAAATGGCCCAAGGAATAGTCGTTTTTCATGTTTAACTAAAGGATAAATAAGATAGCAAACCATAAGTCTTCTTTAAATTGTAGAATGGTGAATTTTAATAACAATTTAGCGAGACAAACGTCTGTCCAAATTAGTCTAAGCCGGGCTGGCTCACCTCATGTAATACTGGGCTGAAAGACATCCCGCCAAGTTCATGTAATCGGAACCTTAGACCTTTGACGAAAATAATTTTACATGTTTTAATTTTGCGAGGGAGAAGATAGGTGATTGTGTGAGGAAAGAGATGGTGGATTCTTTTAAGCTTCCATCTCTGACTAAAAAACGACGACGAGCATTTGAGTTTCCAGAGTTCTCATGGAGCTCAGTAAAAACCAAAGAAGAGCTTAAAAGCGGGACATTTTGGTCCGTCTATTTCGCGGGTTTTAAATTTGGAGAAGTGCAGCGTCATGTTTGCATCAAGAAGTTGAAAGGGGAATCCGCCGCTTCAAAGTAACGCTTCGAGAACCACATTTGCAAGTGGTGTTATTGTTGTTATTGTTTGGTAGGTTTTCTTTCTAATCTAAGATTGAAATATCTTTTCTCTTGACACCGGTTAACTTAAATCAGTTTCCTCTTATAAGTTGTTAAATTAAAAGACAACGCTTTCTTATCATGAAGTCATTCAGTTTGTGCCGGGTAGATTTAAAGGTTAATTTCGCATGCGTTGTCGAAAAATAAAGCCTGTTAGGCTTTATTACTTATACAGCTGCAAACTTTTGTCGAAACAGGTTAGGAAATGACAAGACAGTTTCGTTTTTGGATCATGTTCGTAAAAGGATAGGTTCTGCTTTGTTGACAACTAAAACAGTGGATTCTATCTAAGGCCATCCACTTTTTTTTTCCGTTTCGCGTCGCCCGACCGACCCAAAGTTTTGGCATTTTCCAAAAAAAAAAAAAAGGTAACAACGTTTTTAAGACATTTTATGTCGCATAGGAGTTTCGGTTGTTGATCCTTTTTCCCAGGCTGTCTTAATTTTGCCACAACATCCACCAACGTTTCCGCCACATTGATTTTAAGTTCACAGCTTCTTGTTTTCCTGGTTCCACAGCTGTGATGGTGGGGTACCAGGCCCCCGATTCGGAGAATGCGTATGATTTTTTTTTTTTTAGTTTTCTTTTCAATCCGACCGACCGACCCAATATCAGGAAACGTATTCGACGGTAAACGAAAAATGATGGGATGGCCTAAGCGCTATGTCCTTGAAATGTTTAAATTCCTCATAGCAGGAAAAGAGAATATGTTTTGTTATATTAACTGCCCCATCTGGACCAAGCTTTTTCAGTTAACTCAAATACGGGAAAAAGTGAACACTGTGAATCGAGTAAAGACGTGAAAAAGCGTGCAGAACGTCGCAAAATTGAATTGGTAGCAACAATCCATGTTTTACAAATCCACCTTTTTTAAAATCCATGTTTTACAAATTCATGTTTTAAATCCATGTTTTACTCTTCATACCCTATTAATATTCATTAGTCCTCATGCATAGTATATAAACATGCCTTGATTATTCATAGTTGTCAGTTTTGCCTAACTTTGGTCGGATTCGTTTGAAATATGCCCGAGCGTCCGTCCCTAGTGAACGACCCTGCAAGTGTCCAGCAAATTTTACAGCCCCTTCAAGGCTTTGTTGAGCAGGCTGCTCCGCCAACCAAGTCTTCATCACAAATTCACTGGCGAAATATCTGATTGGTCGAGGCTTTGTCATGTGACTTCAATAGCTCAAATCAAACATGGCTGCCATCGGGTGTTTATCAGATCTCCGTCGATAAAAAAAATTTTTTTCAGGCCAGTAAAACGGACGAATGTTTTGACTGCATAGTGCGTTTTTATGCCAGCGAGATTCCCCTTTCTAGCAAACAGTGCTACGAGTGAAATTTCTGTAAAAAGTTCAAGCAACGTCTAGGTTGCTGTGACGGTGTTTGAGTGGAAATAGACGATCAAGCTCTTGATTGCATCATGGGTAATCAGGGCAACATGGCGGGAAATTCAAAGCAAAATATATGTACTGTACTGTACTGTACTGTACTGTATATGACTCTACTTTATAGATTTTCGCCTTCATAAACCAAGCAAATAAGTTCATGTTCACAACTGAGATGAGCTAGACTTGGTATCCGTTCTTTGGAATTCCTAAATATTCCTTTTTTGTGTTTCCATACATTCTCTGTAATTTTGTACCTTGAGAAGTACAGGAAATGTATGGCAGAAACTCTTTTTAATAAAATAATTTCTGCAATAGCCATTCTTTCCAAATTTATTATGCCGCACCTTTGAGCGCATATCTTCTGTCTTGGAAAACAAAACAAAAACCCAAATTGCTATTCGTTTGTGGAGCTTACCGACTAATGGAAAACCATCTTGATTTCAATTCATGCGTTTATCTTTTAAAAAGTGGAGCAAAAAAGATATCACTAAATTTCCAAATGGTTTTTCTCTTCCGACTAAATATTTAGACGTTGTTTCCGCGGGGGCCCGCATCTAGAAGAAAAGATTTTTGCATTTTTTTTCAAAATTAGGTTGTTAAAATTGCCATTCAAGTGGTCCACAGAGGCAAATTTATTAAGACGGAGGGAAAAAAAGGAATACAGGAAGTCTCTGAAAATTTAGAAATGTATTTCAGTCGTTCAAAAATTTAAAGTGAATTTAGCTGAAATAATAACCAATCTCATACATAACATGTCATAGCACCTCATATTGGGTACACTAGAAGGAAACCTTTTAGTTTCAATTATATTTTGCTATAGTCGTTTCAAGCAAAATTCCAATTGTTTGCTTCCCTCCAAATTATAGAAATAAACATAGATTGGGTTAACTCTAAATAGCCAAAACAACAATATTCCAAGTTGAAAAGTTGATTCAGAAATCCAGCTCACTAGCAGGGACGATTTTACTGTACCAAAATATTTCTACTGCTAATAATACGCTTTCATCACATTGTAGTGGATTAATGTGACAACAAAAATATTTAATCAAGAATTGATTTTATCTTCCTGCAATAAAACAGCAGGATGATATAAAATTAGGTATCTTCAAAGTTTAGAAAACTTGTTTAAAGGCCCACCTTCAAGCGACAGGCATTGCCAGCCTCGGAATAATTTTCATATATGAAAATTCCACCCGAATCCGAGATTCACCCAATTAGATCGCTGCGATAAGAAATACGAATTTCCATAACAAAAACAAACGGTCGAAAAGCCTGTCGGTTGAAGGTGGGCCTTTAAGGTGATTCAGTGCCATCATCCAAAACAAATTTCATGTTGGCCTTCTAAATACTTCCAGTGCAATAAATTATTTAACGTCTCTTTGTGGACTCTGGTTGCAACACAGCGGTATCAATAATTTTAATCCCCTTCCATTAGATTTAACTTTTAAAAAACTCCATAACTTCATATTTCTGTAATAATTGTTTAAAGCCATCGAGCAAAAGCATACAAAGCAACATTTGAAAGGAGCGTAATCCCATGTTGGAGTTTTCTGGATAAGACTTTGCAGAAATAACTCCTGTTACCTTTCCATATGTAAAAAATATTTCAACATTAGGTGCAATTAATTTTTAGCAATAATTGCTTTAAAGAACACTAATCATTCCTACCATTTCCAAGGATGATTAAATTAAAGTTGATTGCAGTAAGTGTAAGTAGTAAAAAAAAGTGGGCATATTTTTTCAAACTGTAATCTATTTCCATCCTTGCTTTAGTCCCTGGATAGTATTAAACAATGGTGGGTTCTTGTTGTTCCTTTTTGGACGAAAAATTGTGGATTTGTACTGCTTATGATGCTGAGATCAAACAGCTGGCGGCGTTGCTGCAGCTCATTTAAGGCTATCAATCTGAAAAATGACTGGAACTGTAGGACAATTTGGTACAGGAACAAATAACTTTTACTTATGAATTATAAAATGCCAGTCATTTTTCACTTTAGAACTGGTTCCTCTAAGGGGTCAGATCTCTTTTGCCTACGTCCACAAAAAAAGGTTCTGTTACCTTTACTGGTTGTTTTTAAAAAAAATTTCAATAAGTGGCCTGCCAATTTTTATAGGGAAGACCCCTCCTGAGCAAACATTCCCATTGATTTAATCAATTTGATGATCTAGGCAAATTTGTTCTACAATAATACTCAAATACCATTATAGTCTTTTAAACCTAACTTGAGCCACCAGCTTCAACTTTGATACTTTGTTCTAAAAGCCAAAGCAAAGGAAAGCAAAGCAAAGCATGGTGATTATAATCACTAATAATAGCACTTAAACCCATTCACCCCTAAACCGGCCATACTTAGTATTACTCTGTCTAACACCAGTATTTTACTCTGTCTAACACCAGAAGATTTTACTCGTCAATGGGGAATCCCCAGGAGTTAATGGGTTAATCACTCACTAAAAAATGTCGCATTAAATATTATGTTCCACTAATGACCAAAACTGTACTAATAATTTGAATAACAGCTAAGGTCTGTCAAATTTCCATCTGAGTTACCTGACAGCTCTTACAGTACTTCTTAATGGTTTGCCCTTTAAAAGCAGCATTCAGAAATAATAATGCAAATAATATACAACTGTGGCTGTTTTGCCTTATCTCAGTACAAGACAAGACAACAATATCCTTTATTCAAACACAATCAATATTAAAGCAATAATACTTGCTTGTGGGATCATGTGCTAAATAGAATAAAGATACACTACAGGAAATAAAAGCTTAAAACTACGTAACTATGTGACAGACAGATATCTACACAACATCATATTGCAAATATTAAAAATGGTAACGGTTGATCGACAAGTTCCATGTTCAAAATGAGAGAGCACGTTTGAAGTCCAGCAGGACCAAGATGAGAGGTTATGATAAAAACTTTAAACATAATTTTTAGTACAATTATTTTACTGCCATCAAACCCAATGAGACCTTATGCATGGGATTGTCACTGTTTCTAGCTGCAGCTCCAGATCACATAATATATTGAAAACAACAAACATGTGGGGTGTATTAAACCAAAAAAAGTCCATCGCAATAACGCTTCCTTTCAGCCTTTTCAGGAAGAACTATCCACTGTCAACCATACTTGACTCAAAACAGATTTCTTGATCCAACAACACATGACAGTCCCCTAAAACCAAAATTACATCATCATTGCTTCCAGAAAACAATACTCTAAAAAAATGATTTGAAAAACAGTCACGAACCTGAATCTATAGATATCTATATACATCTGTACCTACACTTCTGTTCTTCCAAACATTATTTTAACTAACAGTAAATCAAGGTTCGTTTACTGGACGGACGCGTCAGGCTCCATACCAGAGGCGTGGCACCAATCGCAGGTATAGATCACCTCGGAAGAGGACGTGCTGGGTGTGTGGTAAGGTGGGACATATCTCGCGCTTTTGCCCGGAAAAGCGTTAAGGATTGTGTAATCAGCGAAAGTGATTTGTTTTGCAATGGAATTCTGGATTGTCTTTATTTTTTGCAATGGACAATAATAAAATGTAAAGGCACCGTATTAAGCATGTGTCGCCTTCTTTTTGGAAGTCTGTGGTCTCGAGGTTGGGAGAATGACCCCACAAGCGTTTTGCCCGTAGGCATGCCCTTGAGCCCGATTACTGGGGCTACGGTGGTCGTTTTCTCCGAACTCGGGTTTGCAGTCTCCGTTGTAGGTACATCTTTCTGATTCTCTTTTTGGTGCTTTGTTTTAGCCTAAGACAAAACGTCATAAGGGAGATCCGATGACGTTTACGCCCTTAGAAGCGGAGGAAAGATGCAGGCAAAGGGAAATACGATGGGTATCTCCGGAGAGTAAACTGAGTTTGGAGAAAAATGACATCAGAAGACGCTTGTTTAACCCAGGTTCAAAGTATTGTTGCGGGGGAAACTCCTAACCTGCGGTATCTGTCGTTTTCGCGATCCGGACTCCTTTCAATCTGGTCAACTTCGCACCCGAATTGGACTCTGGGAAAGAAATTTGGACGGGTACGAACTTGCAAAGGATGTCCTTGAATGGTTGGAGCATGGGGTGGAAGTTATAACATACGAGTGACGGTAGGAAAATTAGTTTGGTTAAGGATGGGTAAGGTTGGGGGCTTATTTTTGGTATGATTGTTTGGATTAGCCAGCGAATTCCACGGCGATTGCGGGGCGCAGTCTGGGGTGACTTTCCCATAATTAAATGCTAATGAGTATGCAAGGAGAATAATGAACTATTCATACCCTATTAATATTCATTAGTCCTTATGCATAGTATTTAAGCATGCCTTGATTATTCATAGTTGTCAGTTTTGCTTAACTTTGGTTGGAATCGTCCCACCCACCCCTTCCTGCTTACTCTATTGGCACCTTTCTTGTTTTCCCCAGCGAGCTTGCTCGTCTGGGGTGACTTTCCCATAAATAAATGCTAATGAGTATGCAAGGAGGATAATGAACAAAGCAACTTTTTACAAACACATGTTTTACAGATCCAATCCAGTCCATCCTTTAAAATATGCCGTTGAAAATATATAAGGGCTCGTCACCAAGCCCTTATATTTCGACCGTGCGCTATTTTTGAATCACAGACATACGACATGACAAACTATGAATCTCTTGGTTCGAATCGTTCACTAATCTGTCACCAGCACGATTGTTGCTGGTTGGATTGCTGTTAATTGTACTGTTTTTGCTTTTTGCTTTTTTGTTTATATTTTAAATAGTTTAAGGCCATCCCTTTTTTTTTTCGTTTACCGTCGAATGCGTTTCCTGATATCGGGTCGGTGCGTCGGATTGAAAGAAAAAAAGCCTAAAAAAAAATCATAAGCATTCTCGGAATCGGAGGCCTGGTACTCCAGCATAACAAGACATGAACCTAAAATCAATATGGCGGAGAAGTTGGTGAAGGTTGTTGCAAAACTAAGACAGCGTGGGGAAAAGGATCAACCACCGAAACTCCTATGCTACATAAAATGGCTTAAAAACGTCGTTAGCTTTTTTTTTTTGGTTTTTGTTTTGAAAATGCCAAACATTTGAGTCGGTCGGACGACGCGAAACGGAGAAAAAAAAGGGAATGGCCTAATCAAAAACAAGACTTTGTTGGTGACGTTTCTTTAGCGGTCGCCATCGCTTAAATTCCGTTTTCAATCTACACTGAGCACCGATGGCAGGCACTTGAGGGGTACTACGCAGGCGCGATCTTAAGTAATAGAGGGATTTGGATTTAGCATCCCTTTTACGGCAAACGGTACATAAATTAAAACGTAAGGCTCAAATTCGCGATCCACATCCCGAGTCTTTAACCTTATATCCTAACCCTAATTGTAAACCCCAATCCTTTATTTAAAGGTGAAAGAAGCAATTATTATTCCAGGTTTCGTCTTTTTCCTTCGTACACGGCAAAACAGCCGTATTTTTGCGTTGGTCAAATTCGTTTCATCAAGCGACAGGTCCGGAGCGAGGGTCAAAACGTAGAATGCCACTGGGGAGAAACTCTTTTTACTCTCTCGCCCCTATGGTGTGTGAGGCTCGCACGCGAAACGGAAGTAAAAACTGACTGTTTTGCGGTCTGTTTCCTTTGAGGATGTAGTTGAAGTGTAGTCAAAAACTTAATGTACCTTTTTTAATAGATAAACGTGACATGAAGATGAAATAAACCCAACTTGACGGTCATGATTGATTGCATGCACACAAAGAGTCCCGGACCGTGATTGAATTCTTGAAACGGGACCATCACGATTTGCTGCACATATACAAAGAGCTTCAAAACGACATTAAGGAATGGGGATGCGAATCGATGTGCTTGATCCCAATGATCCTCCGATTGCAGAACCGCTGTTTCATATTCCATTCTATATACTACTGTCACGTTGTGCCAAGGGTCAAACAAATTTGTCGTAGCCTACCTAGCTTATTTCGTGGGATTCAAAATACAACACTAAGTGATACAATACATACCAAATTGACCACTCCCCATCTAGGGTCTTTTCAGGGCCAATGAAACAAGCTTAACAGTCGGGTCCGTTGAACCGTGAATCTTTAACGCTGTCTTGATCTTAGTCACTTTATACACTGTCTCAACAGATTTCATCCCTCTTGGTAAATATAACAAGGCAGACGATCCTGCTTGGTGTTTTCCTCCATTCTCTACTATAACTTTCCTTACTTCTCTATCTGTTCGTTATAGCTCGCTCATCGGCCAGCGCTGTGTTGGCATCAAGTAGCTGAACACCGGGAGGGCATACTGGTTCGATGCAGTGACTTTGTTGACATCTGATAGTGGGCTGGACCATATCACAGAGAGCCGTTTCAGGTACTCTTTGCTTGCACACTCCAGGGCCAGTTGGTCTTCCTGTTTGATGTTTTCCAGGACCCCGAGGAACTTATAGTGGCTCTGCTGTTTGAGCGATTGGATAACAAATGATTCATCCAGTTTGATTGAGTCGTTATCTTCTTGTTGTACACCTCTCTTTTTTTTTTTTTTTTTTTCAATACACAACATTTATTAACAAAAGTTACTATACTTACAATACTAACAGTACAATGACTACAGTACTTTCCAAACAGTATTAATTTACAGCATAAAAAGTAATGCGAAGTAGAAGGAAAAAATAAAATACAAAACAAAAGTTGCAAGTACTTACAATCGCTATAATATTGCACAGTATACAATACAAACAAAAACTGCAAAGGTTACTGAATACAACCAAAATTAAAATGCGGTACATTGACGGAAAACACTCTTATGTACAATCAACAAGAATGTGTGTAAAGTTCTGTCATTTAGAAAAGAAAAGTTTTTGTTGTCCGAGGTAACTGCAATGTATTTTTCTAGTTCTATCTTATCCTGCACTAATCTTTTGAAATCAATAAGAGATGGTTTATCGTTATTTAGTGCATTAACATAAAGAAAATACTTTCCGAGTATTATGAGATGATTGAGAGCTAAACATGGTGGACTCAATTGGCGAATAATTCCATATATCACTTCTTGGGGGGACAGATCTAACTGAAGGTTGCATAATTGCAAAATCCAATTTTGAAATTCAGACCAAAAGATTGACGCTTGCGCACATTCAACAAACAGGTGTGTAACAGTTTGATGAATTGCGGGGCAGAATGGACAGTGCGGAGACGAAACTTTTTCCAGTTTGTACAATAATGAGTTAGTAAATAAGATGTGGTGAATGATTTTGTATTGGAACGATAAAATTCTACTGATAAACCATCCGACCCTGGGGTTTTGTTATTTTCCATTTTTTTCAACGCATAAGCGCACTGCTCAATAGTGATATAACCCTCACAGGTCGCAACCATCTCCTCCGATAGCACCTTTTCGGCTTGAAAAAATTGATTGAACTCTGGGAGGTTTGGATCTTTGTTGCCCGATCTGTAAATTTTTTGGGAGAAAGTCTCCTCTTCCCTCAAAATCTCCTTTGGACTCGTTATTTTCATACCACTGTCGTTAATCAAAGACGTAACGTGCTTTTTCCTATGATTTGTTTTTTCAAGGGTTAAGGAAATATTTCGATTTTTTTTCACCAAACTCATACCACCTTGCCCTGCTTCGTATGATTTTACCGCGCTTCTTAAAAGCGGAATTTTTTTCGAGCTTAGTTTTGATTTTATTCATTTCGACTTTGTCCATGTCACTGTATTTCCTCCCAAGAGATTCCTGTAATTGCCCTAATCTTATCAAAAGACGTTTTTCTTCATTGTGCGTTGCTTTTGCTTTTTGCTTGGAATATTTAATCGTAAATGCTCTTATCTCCATTTTTATCATTTCCCAATATAATCCTTTATCTTTAACGTCTTGGTATTTTTGGGCTACTTGTGTATTAAGAAGCATAGTTTTTCAACATAGGAGTTATCGGCCAAGAGAGAATTGTTGAACTTCCAAAAGCCTGGCCCACGAGGAGGACCTGGTTTGTGAAATGATAAGAATAGTGAGACGGCTGAATGATCGGAGTAAATATTTGGGAGTATCCTGGATTCATTAATAAGATGATTTAAGTGTTTTGATACTAAAAAATAATCTAATCTACATTGAATTTTCATTGATGGGTTACTCCATGTAAAACCATAAGATTGTGGATTCTTAAAACGCCATGCATCAATAAGGCTGTGTGTTTTCAGCAAAGATTGAAATTCCACAACAGCCTCCTGTGTTTCATCAACAGGTTTGCCGCCGCATTTGTCCATGCAGCTAATTGCGCAGTTTGTATCACCTGCTAAAACAATATTTTCATTTGCATACGTTTTTAGATAAGAAGTGGATATTTCCCTAAATAATTGAGCACGATGCTTTTGTTCATTTGGAGCGTAAATATTCACGAAAACGCTCTTTTCACCATCAACAGTGACTTCAGCGATTAAGAACCTGCCATGTTTGTCAGAAATAATTTTTTCAAAGGAAACGTCAAGACGTGGTTTGAAAAGAATCATAACCCCTCTACTATGGGTAGAACCATGACTGGAGACCATGTTGCCCCCCCCATTAAGCTTCCCACATTTTTAT
>NC_090871.1:16869686-16879686 GCF_036669935.1 Montipora foliosa
GCCGTAACATTGATCGAGTCGAAATCACACTGGCTCTGTACTTCAAACATCGTAGACTTTATTTGTTTTCACGAAGACGAATTTGACTAGGAGAAATGATAAGCAAATAGAAAATAAATACAACAGTGATAAGTGAAGGAAACTCGACAAAATCCAGAAAAACCATAGCATTCGCGACTTACAGAAATTCCACCAGAATGAACAGCTAGGAAACGAACAGATCCTGGATACACAACGCAATAGCAATTCGCTCTAACGGGTTTGTAGCTATTTCTAAAAAATAATCAAACCGTAGCTAACAGATGCGTATAAATACGCGCGAAAAGCGAAAATGTAAATTACTTGACCCGTAGGGACATCATGATTGCACTAGGAATAAAAACAATAGAAAGCAACGCAAGAATGTTACAGTGACCACGCAAATACGAGGATCAGCAGAATATGAAGTAAACTGAACTACCATTGGCCTAACATCTGCGGATTTGATTATTTGAGCGGTTTGCTCAATGCAAACGTAATGGAAGTTTCGGAACTAATCATATCATTAAGATTAAGGGAATGAATGGTTTGCCCCTTTGGGCAGACACAAACGATACTAGCATGACAGTTTTTGATGTCAAGTCCTTTAACGATACATCCTCTGAGTTTGGTATGGTCTGAAGGTAGCTGAGTACTTTGCCAACGTCCCAAGTTTGTGTATATCGAGGTGCTGTGGGTCTTTATTCGAAAACACCTTTGAGGAACCTTGTAACCGTAGGGTGGGAGCCCAATGATATCCCATTTATGGGTTTGACAACACATGACAAAGACGACCTAGCAGTGTTTATACCACTATATCCTATTCCACTTTCATACAGTTCAACTAAAAAATCTAATGCTTGTGATATAGTGGGGATCAATTTGTTGTTTATGACAGAACGAAATCCACCTCTTAACGTAAGATGAGTATTGTTTTTGAATTCCTTGCCTCCAAGATTGGACAGTGATGTCTCTAGCCTTTTGAGAAATCCCTTGTACTGCGAGGGATTCCCTGATAATCTGCATGTCATCAGAACCATCTTCTTGATTAGCGGGTGTGGTTCGTGTTCTCTCCCGGGAATTTTGAGCGTGGTCAGTTGTTGTGGAAGTGTCCTTGGAACATCCACGACCAGGTGTAACAGCTGTGAGTACCATGGCTGAGTGGGCCATAAAGGTAGAATCATTATGCCCTCTGCTTTTTCCATTGCTATTTTCTGCAGGCAACGAGCAATCAAACTGAATGGGGAAAAAACATTAAAAAACTGGTTTTCCCAGCTGACAAAAAAAGCATCTACATAAGTTGCTCCAGGATCAGGTCTCCAGGATGCATAGCAAGCGACCTGTACATTTAGCCTTGAGGCAAAGAGATCTATAGTGGGTTCCCCCCAAATTGCTGTAACGTTTTGAAAAATGTCTTTCCTGAGCATCCATTCCTTATTGTCAGTAAAGACCCTAGACTCTCTGTCTGCCTAAATATTGTTCTTCCCCGGGATATGAGCTGCAGAAATCCAGAGCTCTCTCTTAATACAGAACAGCCAAATCTCCTTGGCGACTGAGTTGCACTCCATAGAATCTGTGCCTCCCATAGAGTTAATATAGTTAACAGTAGTGGTATTGTCCGAATAAATACGTATGTGTACAGATGTCATATTAATACAGAGGGCTTTCAAACCAGGGAATACAGCCATGAGTTCGATCTTTGAGTTTGGTGTACAAATAGGGTATTCAGCTGTCTCAATATTATTGCTCCACCACTGTAGTTCAGGGCCCGGTTGTTCAAAAACCGATTAACGCTAATCCCAGATTAAAAATTAACCAAGAAAATTATTTCTCTACTCCCAAATGCTGTTCAACGCTGATATTCGGCAAAACTTTACATCGGAGGAAGTCAATCTTGCATGAAAAACAAAAATGAGCCAAAGAAACTTTCACCAAAAAGTTAATCGGCTTTCGAACAACCCTGTCCTGAAAAGCTTTCTTGCGATAATTTTATACGTGCCTGGTAGTTTCCTTTATTTTGTTTAAGTGCCATGGCTTTATCATGTTCTAAGTGTCTATAGAAAAGTGGGCCATAAAGCACACCTGGAAAACTAGACACTAGTAGTCCGATAACTTCTGCAAGTTCCTGGATAGACATTGTGGCACTGCAAACAAGCCTACTGCACTGCTCTTTGATTCGAAAAACCTTTTCTGTAGGCAGGCACACAGTCATACTGACAGAATTCAGAACAAAACCCAGAAAAAGAAGTGTCTGGACTGTTCTTAGCACTGATTTCACCGGTGTACAATAAAACCCAGTTCTTCAAATAATCACCAAGTATCAGTAATGTTAGTCTGACATTCATGTATTGTATCTCCTTGTAGATATGAGTCATCAATATATCCCACATTTAGATGTCCTTCCTTCATAAGGGTAGCATAAACAGTAAAGAGGCGTGGGGCACAAGAAAGACCATAAGGTAAACAAGTGAACTGAAACAATTGTCCTCTCCAACTAAATTTGAGAAACTTTTGATAATCCTCATCAATGGGAACCGAGAAGTAAGCATCCCGTAAATCTACGGAAGCCGTGTAACAATTCTGTTTCATAAGCCTAATAGCAGATTGTAGAGTATCCATCTTGAAGTGATGATACTCCACGTGATCATTAAGATTTTTTAAATTTAATATGAGCCTATAAGTGCCATCTTTCTTAGGGCGGATGAATATAGTAGAAATGAATTCCCCTTCACAGCGAGTGGTCTCTTTGATCACTCCTTTATTCAGCAAGTTATCAATTTCATTTTGAATAATATGTTGTTCCTGAAGAGAAAAACCGCTTTCCCTTGGGCCAGCCTCTTGCTGTGGGAACCCAGCCGTAAATTCAATTTTGTACTGAGTCACACTATCAAGAATAAAATGATCAGATGTAATATTCGGCCAATGAGAGGAAAAATGTTTCAGTCGGCCAGCAACACCGTCATTAGACACAGGTAGAGTTTTGTTCACCTTAACATCAACATTAGAAACATGATGCAGACTCTTATTGTCTAGTCTGACTTTCCTTGCTTTGTCATCCTTTCGCTCGGGGGGTTTGTTTGTCGGTCGTGGAAGGCCCAGCCTAAAAAAAAGCCTCCTGGCCTGACCGTATGCTCGTCCACGACTTGAAGAGTGTGACATGTAGTTTCTAGAACTTCTAGAATTTAATTCTAGAATCAGAATGAGACCTGGAGGATGAGCCACTATTTGTTGTAACCTTTTTACCAACACGATTGACTTCTGTCAAGTCTTTTACCTGCTTTGGTAAATCATCCCGAAAAACAATTGATCTGTGATGGCAAGGGATGAGGAGCACAAAATTATTGCTTATAGTCATGATGCAGGTCAGGCTTTATCAACTCTCTACGCCTGTGATTAAGCTCAGTATTAGCATTAGCAGACAGAGCAAAGGCATCAGTAGCCTCTTGAAGCAACTCGTTTCCAACCCGAAACGTAAGTATTTGTTCCACAAGTTTACTGATCATACCAGGCAAGGCACACATGCCTTTGATTACTGGTGTACCGTTTTGTCGTTCTCGTTCTCTTTCTCTCTTCTTTCGTTTCTGTTCTTCTGTCATAGGCCGTCCAGGCATCTTGCAACCTTAGTAGATTTAAAATTGAAAATCTTAAGACTTGTACCAAAAACTGCAATTCAGAGCAAAAAGCAGCCCTAAACAAATTAAAATAAACACTCAGCTTAAGTTTATATCCTTCCAATGCTTGACTTGAATAACTACGTAACCACCAGTGTGTCCTGACCACAGCTATATTATTGAAACCAGCGCAAAATGCAAGAAAAATATATTTTCAAAACCGTCGGTACCTGAACACGAAAAGCATCGACTATCAAGAGCCTTTGGTGACGTAGCCTGGACGTGTAGCCGCATCGAGCCACAGAAAGAGCGCGAAAAATTAAGCCTGGTTGAGTGTCTCACCCGGCTTGAGCCTGCGATCCAATCAACAACCAATCCCTGGTCAGCGGTCAACTTAAAAAAAAAAAAACAGCTGACCTCTATCAGGCCCAACTTGAGCTCGCGATATGGTCACGTTATACTGGTCAGCGGATGCCTTGTTTTGACAGGTGTCAATTGACCATAACATTGATCAAAGATGTATGGTGTAAACGTGTCAACTTAACGAGAGCCTCGATGAGCTCAACTTGAGCCCCTGATATGGTTACGTGATACTGGTCACATTGTCGGTCACATTGGCATACACTTCGGCGCGCGCGAAAAACTGCTGATTGGCTAGAGAATAATGACGTAAAATGAGGACTCTAACGCGGTCATACAACTTTGATCGTATAAAATCGTCCACTGGGTTTCTTGCTGCTGATGAACTGTGAGTGAACTTCAGCCACAAAGTTGAATTCTCTTAAGAGGCCCTGACTCAGAAAGCGTGTCAGACCTTGGAAATGGGGGTTGGCCAAATTCAACGAAACTTGGTGAGGACATTGTCCTTGATGAGTTATTATTAAATCCGGTTTTATTTTTCTTCGTTCCATCTTCCTTTCAATTTTTTTCAGGGGGGTCCCATTCTGGGGTCTCAGAGTACAAAAATAACACCCTTATAAGGGTTAACTTTGGAGTACCATTACAATAAATGTAGAAAGCTCACAGAATATATAATGGTATGGGATGTTTCTACTAAGAACCTACTTTAATACGGTTGATGACTTTGGGGGATATAATCATTGGGAAGAGATAGGCATGGCACTAAATGTATGCAAATTTCGACCTCCCCGAAAATACGAAAAATAGGCCAACTTCAAGAAACCATAATTGTTACCTGTAATCCTATTACGAATGAAGACACACGTCATGAGTTACCTAAGGACATCTATAATCCAAAACAGGATTGAAAAATTTGGGTCCTTAAGCTTTGCTGCTTTTCAGGCATCATCATTACTCAACACTTGTGCAAAATGACCTCATTTGTATAAACAAAATTTGGACTTAAAAATCACTGCTATATCAGTTTTTTCCTAGCCTAGATAATTTTTATGGGAAAGCAAAAGTTTTATAAATGAGAAATATTGATTTCGTGTAAACAAAATAAAGGGAAAATAAAATAACTGTGATACGAGTCATGAAAACGCTTCTGGCCAAGCCGGATGTGGGACTACTAATTAAACTTACAACACTGGCTATACAGCTATAACAGAAACAATCAATCGTATTATAGTAAGAAATATCGTATTATAGTAAGTGATATAGTAAGTTTTCTGAAGCAAAATAGTGGGAAAAATGTTGCAAGGCCGTTATAATACTGGCCGTTCTTCATTTTGTCCGTGTTTGTAGTGAGGACTAGTTACAATTTGGCACCAGTCTCCATGGGTCGAACAATTACAGAACTTGCAGCTAAATAGTTGAATTCGAAGATGACTTACTGTTCATTTGGCAATAACTCAGACCCTTGTGGCGCTGTAAAATGGGCGCTACGTGACGATGCCATTATTTCTCTAATGTCCTGCACGTCGGACATGGGGCCATGGCTCAAGAATAAGTATAAAGGTTCTGGAGCGTCGGGCATGAGAGGTCGACCAAAGGCCGGGCACACAAACACGACAAGTGAGTAAAACATTGTGACAGTGTGACGGGACAATCAGTTGCAAAATAGTCAGATTCTATTATGCTTCGTCTCTTTATACGTGGAAAAATGATGTTGGTATGATAACAACATTTATCTGGTTTTGTCACCAGTTCATTCATTTTTGCTTCTAAATTAGCGAATTACTTTTACAATTAATAAAACCCATGAAAACAATCCGATTGGCAGAAATATTCAAGCTGCTAATTCACGCCCTGAAACTATATATGGTGGTTTTCCACAGCCTAGAATGCCGTAAAGTTTACATAAATACAACTTTTGTGTTGTTGCGTTCGCTCTTTGTACAAGACTAGACGTGAGCTCTATTTATTCTAATTTCCAAAAATGACCAGTTTTGCTTCATTACCTTTCCAACAAAGCAGAGATTTTTAATTAAGGTTAATAATGTTGCAAAGCATTTCAATCTTTCCGTACCCTGTATGGTTCTTTAACGTTTGTCCAAATTTCCGTGGTTATTTAACGCATCAGTTGTTATTCAAGTAACTCAATTAAAGTAACCTAATTAAAGTGTTGTTTTAAAGGGGCATTGTCCAGGCTGATATATAGTGTTTTAATGAGAATGGCCAGGAGCTATAGCTTTATTGTCTTGCAACAGAAAGAAAAAAAAAACGTCAAAATTGGTAACAGCAAAAAGATCATAAAAACTAAATGGAAAAAATTATGACTGAAAGACTCAAATTTCCACCAGAATGGAATAGTCTAACTTCGAGTTCGCCATGACCGTCGACCAAAAGCACAGAGAACGCATTTACACATGGTTAGCCTCGCCCTAAAAAATATTCTCAAATACCGGCGGGAAGCTGGCACAAATTTGAAAATTAAACAATACACAGTGCTGCAAACAGGTCATCTACTCATCTTTAGGTCGAGGCTAACTAACCCTGTGCAAATGCGTTCTCAGTGCTTTTAATCAGCGGCCATGGCGAACTCGAAACTGGACTATCTTGACTTCTCGACTCCCTATCAAAAAGTCAAATTTACTTCCATCCTTGTAATCTTGCACTTCCACTGAGTTTCCCCAAATTGCAGCGTAAAATTGTTTGAACCAGTTTAGCTGTATATTTGGTTGCATTTGGCAATATAACATGGAAATTTATAGGAAAGCCAAATTTCGAGGTGTTTTTGGCCATATTTTGAGCGTCAAAGAATATAATTTATTCAGCTTCTATCATTTTTTAATAACAATATCATTTGAAACATTTGTTTGCGTCAGAGAAAAATGCTGACCTTTAGATCCTTGGCGTGTTGCCAAACGAAATGCTTTTTTCTTCTATGGGCGAGAGAAATAGCCAAAGTATGGTACGTTCTACAGTGGAAGTAATGATGTGGAAGGTGACTGAACACTTGTTACTCTTACTGCTGCTGCCCCATTACTGAATTCGTATCTCACTGCTATTTCCTCTGTTAAAATACTGCTGCTTTCATATAAGAAGGCAGGCTGGCCCTGGTACCCTGGACTAACATCCTAGTATCCAGACCAGGTTACCGGGACTGACGAAAAAGGTTTCAAATATGCAAGCATTTTCCTGAAAGAGCGGCCGGAGGTTGATTATGTGTTTTTCTCAGATTTTTTAAATCAATTTGACCCTGTTGTTTAAGATTTAAAACCTTTCAATAATAAAACAATTGAAAATACGAGCCACGGATACCTTCCAATGCGCCATGCCTTTCTGTTAACTTGTGATCGCGTCACTAAATGTTCTGCGCGATAATCAAGCTAAACCCGATTTCCCAAAAAACAGTGGTCAAAATTCGTCTCGCTAAACGGGCCAACTTACTACTTACTAAGAACTGCTATGCTTCTGTTTATTCCGAAAGCTGAGGTAGCTGCTATCGCCGAGTCGGAACTCATTCTCAACCGTGCAGGAATTCCCTTTGGCGGTAATGACGTTATAAAGTTGACCATATGTCCCAAACATCGTGCCAAGTACACTACTATGTACCAAGTGAAGGTAATGAACCAAACAAATGCTGATTATTGTTGAACCAGCTTTGTTCAAAGATACGCCGGATTGAAAGCCAAAAAATACATACATGTATATATATTTTCTACTAGGCTAACTGTTGTCATCCTAACCACCACGATGTGGAATCCTCAAGACTAAAGAGAATCGCAAGCAAGCTAAAGAAAAACCCTCGTCGCATAAACAAAGAGATGGCGTGTAAAATATACGAGCAGACACGTGTTACTGTTGCAATTGGCTCAGGTAATAATAAGTCAACCCATAGCCTGCAATCAAGCTATCTACTCGAGTCAATAAAAAAGATAAACTGGAGAAAGGTGCAGAGAATGCTTGTGTGCTTTGTACGTAATCAGGAGACAAAAGGGATACATGTTAAGTCATAATCTTTCAGGTGGTCACTTTGAACTTTTTGAAGTTTAGTAAGAACGAGTCAATTTCTGACAAATAATCTTCTTTTTGCAGTGATCTGCAGAACTTGCAGGGGATCACTTGATCAAGACACAAAGCCCCATGAATTGCCACTTACAGGGTCAACATTCAAATCTGTTCCCACACAATCTCGAGTGAGGAGACAGGAAGCTTGTGATACCCGTGTATCCTTGGATTCGCTCGTTTCAGCAAGAAGCATTTCATCCCAAGAAGAAAACGTCAGTGTCTACTTGCCAGAGGGTGAACTTCAACGCAAACATCTTGCAGTCTTGAATAATGCTCTTACTAGCATTTCAGAGGGCAGTTTCCAACCTTTTTTGCAGTACATTGATTACGATTGGAATGAAACGTCTGAGAAAACAAAGAGACAGTACACAAAGAAAGTAGAGGAAGCTATTACTCTTGTTTTGCGTACGGTCGCACCTTCACAAGAAGGACCTCTGTGGCAATCGGTTATCAACTATCACCTGTCACACGAGAGACCTAAGAATACTTTAGTCCTTGATGCTGGGGTAGAAGCCATAGTAGCCGCGTACAACGAGTCTGAGAATAGATCTACACGGATTCAAATACTTTCACTTATATGTGACAGGTACAGCCAAACAGAACTTCAGGAACTTATCCCTGACATCTCCAGACGACAAATACAAAATGCCAGAAAGCATGCCAGCGAAATAGGTGCTGGTAAAACAAAGGTGCCCGAGAAGCTGTTTCGATGTCGTCTAGACATGGACAAAGTCAGGGAATTCATTCTTTTTATTTCAAGATCCACATTTCTACAAGATGTTGCCTTTGGTACTAAAAAGCTGAAGCTGAACTCTGGAGTAACTCTACCCATACCAGCAGTTGTGCGAACGATGACAACAACCAAAATCATTCATTTGTATCAACAAGAATGCAAACAGGAAGGCAAAGAACCCCTGAACGAGCGCACTTGTTTTAGAATCATGGAATGTTGCAGTACTTCGAGGCAAAAGTCCCTCCAAGGTCTGGACAATACATCGACAGCTGGGATTGAGGCCTTTGAAACACTAGAGACGCTTGCTGAAACGCTAGCAACTAATGGTGCAGGAGCTACTTGGGGAAGAGAAACTGCCCAACGACTAAGAGCAGGAAAGAAATACCTTAAATGTGATTAGAAATGTAACTTGGGTCCCGATGAACATTGTCCTGATCACTGCATCCAGTTTGCCTCATCAGATCCTGGCCAAGACCAGTTTTGCAGCCCTTGCAACCATGAGCACGACCTGGTATGTTTACAATGCCAAAGCATTAAAGAAATCCTGAATAGCATTAAAGAGAAAGTGGAGAACAACGACATAAGTTTGACAGAAGAGCAAAGGGAAAGAGCAAGGTGGGAATGGGAACATGCCGTAACAGAAATTGAGGCGTGGAAATGCCATTTGCTTCGAACATTTCAGCAAGATATCGCAAGGCAGGATGCTTTGAATGCTCTGAATAGTGAACCCATTTTAGTCATCAATGACTGGGCCATGAAGCTTCTTCCTATGAAATACAGAGAAACACAGTCAGAGTTTTTTGGCAAGAGAGGAATGAATTGGCATTTTTCAGCAGTTGTTCATTCATCTGACCACCCCGATTGCAAGCCAACAGAATGCGAATACCAAATCCACGCTTACATAGCTGTATTTGACAGCTGTAAACAGGATTAGTTTTCTGTTTCTTGCATTCTTGAAGAGGTTCTAAGCACCGTCAAAGAAACGCATCCTTCCGTGAAAAGAGCAATACTAAGAAGTGACAATGCAGGATGCTACCACAATTCCGCCCTGTTGTCCACAATACATTCCACCAGTAAGCGTATTGGAATAGAGGTTGTGAGGTACGATTTTTCTGATCCACAGGCGGGCAAAGACCTATGTGACCGACGAATAGCTCCGTGCAAGCAGCGTCTCAGGAATTATGTGGCAGAGAATAACGACATACAGACAGCCCAAGATGTA
>NC_090871.1:16889686-16894686 GCF_036669935.1 Montipora foliosa
TGTCTAGCGGTTTTTGCGCTCTGTCATGCGGATCGCGCGGAGTTCCGCTATAGTCGTCCGTTCGCTTTGAAAGGCGGCAAGCAGGCTGCAACACACTGAGTTCGCGCAGGCGCAATGCTATCTCATGTGAGCCCTCAGTGCGGTGACGGAATAGAATAATATATAATAAGTGAGTTTTGTTCCTATTTTATGGTATTTCAAGGTACCGTGGAAAGAATAACATGGATCAAAAAGGGAGATAGTGTGGCCGAATGGTTAGGGCGTTTCCCTTGAAATCCGGAAATCCCGGGTTCAAGCCCCACTCTGACCACTAGTTGAATTTGATCCTGGTAGTCCCTGACTCAACTTCCCAGCTGCACTTGTAAATAGCCAACTGGTTTGCCTCCGGCCAGTTGGGATTCTTAACAGTTGTTGCTGTTCTGTTCCGTCGTTTCGTTGTTTCATTGGCCCTTAAAAGCCCCTATGGGTAGCGGTCAATTAAGTATGTATGCACGACGAAATGTTGCCTTCTAGTCATTGAATGATCCTGTCATATTTTTAAGGCATTTTCCAATATTATGTAAATTGCTTTACAATTGATAGCGTACCAAATATTGAAAATAAATGCTGTTTGTTGTTGCCCATCCTTTCCTTGCATCTTTCACTTTCATTTACCTACCTAGTTACATGTAAAATAATATGAAGACATCACAATGTACAGCACATATTAATTGGAAAACACCTCAACTGCCATCCTTATTATCTTAGGCGGGGGCAGATGTAATGAAAACTATTGCTAGTTTTAAATGGCAGGCAGACATGACAGACTACGTTGTGGAAACCACGAAATAAATTGAAATAGACAGATATGCAGAAGCAACAAGAAAGAAAAATACTTATTTTCATTCTATAGCTTTCTCTGCTATTAAGAAGTCACTAATGGGGCTCCTGCTATCATTACTAGACGTCTTAAATGGAAAAGCAATGACTTCCTTCACGTGAACAAAACATCAGTGACTTGGGAACCAACATCTCTTCAGCACGTTTTCCTTCATTTTTTATGATATGATTGAGAACTTTGATTTTTTTTCAGGGGCTATCGTTATTCTTCACTTATCTGTTCTCAAAAATCGTAAAACGTTTCCCTGCGGGTTGTTTTTTGGAATTAAATAAGAATTTCCGTCTAACTTTAACGAGGCTTTTGTTTTATCAGCAAGCAAGTTCTTGCTCTAATGCATTCATTTCCTGTGGATGGTTTTTTTGGCTGCCCTACATAATTATTTTTCCTTCCTTATCTTGTTTTAGCTCCCTTTTGGTTTTCTTTTACAGTTTTATTTTTCATCTCTTAATTAAGAAAGGTGATCTTTTTGCGGCATATCGGCAGTCTGTAGTGGATTAAATGAAATCGTTGTGAGTTTTTTAATGGAAAAACTTATGCGATTCACTGCCACAGTGTTGCGGCTTTCTTTCCCAGAGAATAGAACTGCGTTGATTTGACTAAGCTAACATTTTCCGTTCATCGATCATCCGGAAATTAATTTCCTTTTTTGTACACTGCATTTTGTAATTATAAAAACACTGTGTGAATTAAGGCTTAAAATTATAATTAAATGTGGCACAAGTATTTCAAAGTATAATCCTGCAATGGATATTTCCAAAGCAGCACTGGTGTGAATAAATGACTTGTAAGCAGGAAGCTACAATGACCGGCAAGTACACTCTTTTAAATACTCCTTTGAAATCCCAAATCTTTAAATGGAAAATTTAAAACTTGAGCACTGAATTACAGTCCTACTGCGTTTTAATTATGTTGTTGAAAATGGTGCTTTAATTTATGTCATCTAACAAATTTGCCATTATCGGTCAAAGTTTTAATCATCTTCCAAGAGTCCTTTTTATCAATGCCTCGGTGCTCTTAAAAGCCAGCCAATTTTGAACAAGAAATGAAACAGGCACCTGAACGAATGCAAGGTAAATAGAAAAGGACGAAAGAGGGAGGAAAATTGGTCATAGTTTCAAATTCAAATAATGATGCACTGAAGATACCATTTCTTGAAGGACAGGTGATCAAATAGGGAAGATATCGTCGACGTCACCTTTTGTCATTATGTGCCAACCAGAGCCTCATTGGCTGTCAAAACAAAGGGTCTTTTGTTCCTGTGGCTGGAACATTTGAAAAACAAAAGCAATTTCTTACCTATACTGAGCCAAGAACAGCAAAACTGCGGCAGAAGATAATTTTCTTAATTTAGACCGGTTTCAAAATTCTCTTGCCAAAGATGTAATCGGTTCGAAGGAGCAAAAACAACCTTCGCGATTTCGCCTAAAGAAGACTTTCAATATTTATTTATTGCCGAAGTAACTAAGCGTTGTTTCACTGTTCATGCGTTAAAAGAAAAGTCGACGATGGAAGACGTGTCTGGTACAGCTAAAAGCCCACCCATATCTATAGCGTATACCGTGAACAGCATAAGCATTGAGAGCAGTGCAAATACAACAAATAACGCTTCGCTGTGGTTGCAGAACGACATTGACAAATTGGCCACAGGATTCAAACTTACGGGCTTTCTTTTACTCTTTCTCGTTTCGTTATCCGGAAACGCCTTACTGGTAGCAGTATTACTCAAGAACGCCAATCACAGAATGCGTACACCGAGTAACTATTTCATTTTCAGCATGGCTTGCGGGGATATCATTCTCACTGTATATTGCATGCCTCAGTTTGCAATAACAACAGCCTACCACTATCGATGGCTTGTCAGCGGAGTTGCTGGCCTGGCACTGTGTCGTTTATCAGTCTTCCTTGGTCAATTATCCGTACTTGTTTCCACTGGTAGCCTGTTTGCTATCGCCTTGGATCGTTTGTTTCTGGTGTTTTATCCACTGAAAAGAAAAATTACTCTTACCAAAGCAAAGTACGCAATTGTTGCAAACTGGTTGCTTTCAATAGTATTCTCTATACCACCATTACCAGTGACCAAAGTCTTTAAGATAGGGCCTGGATATCTCGTTTGCACTGTTGATTTCGAGCTGCGGGACTTTATCGCCGTCTACCTCTTGTTTTGCTTCTCGATCGTTTTCGCGTTTTTCCTTATGGCTATCGCCATTTATATCGCCATCGCGATAAAACTGAACCGAACTAAGAGACCAGGAAACCAACTGCCATCAAATCGAGGGCGAAGAGAGCAGATGAACCACAAGATTCTCACAATGCTCGTAGTTGTTGTTGCTGCGCTGATTGTGTGCCGTCTTCCTCTGATAATTGTAATCTTATCCTGTATGTTTGGTTCAATAGAAGTTTGCGGCCAATTTGAACATAGTTTTGTATTTGCAGGCTGGTTTCTGACCTATGCGAACAGCGGTATAAACCCATGGATTTACTTCATCTTCAACGAGCAATTTCGCCAGGGAGCCAAATTGGTGTTAAAGAAAGTGTTTCCCTGTTGCTGTAAATCTGTATCGTAATTGAAGCTGTGGAATCTAATGGTGTAAATATGTCAACTTACCTACCACGCAATGAAGTTACGCACACGAGATAGACGACGGAGAAGTCATCGATAATTTGGCTTAAATATGCAAGCACAAGTTTAACAAACTTTATCGCCATTATCTCAGCCATCTGCAAACTAGCCGACCGGAGCTATGCACGAACTAATTTTGAAGAAAAGATCTGGAAGCTTGGAAAGACAATTAAAACTTTTCCCACTTTGTTCACCTTTTCTATAGAATTTTATATTTAACAATTATTCAATGAGCGCGCGTTGGATATGAGATGATAGATAGCCAACTCGGCGCTACGCGCTTCGTTGGCTATAATCATCTCATATCCAGAAGCGCGAGTGGAATAATTGTGTTATTAAAAATGCCCCCAAAATATAGAAAACTAGACTACAATAAAAATAAAAAGGCCCAAAAATCACGCATATGCTTGCCGTGTTTGTAGATCATGGTATAATGGCTCATAACCCATGATGGCTTAGCCAATCAAAACTCTCGAATTGCATTATCCAATGATCCAGTTTTTAATAATTGATAATATTACATTGCATATTCGCTTAGAAAGGAAAAGAAGTGTACAAAAGGCGGAGAGAAAGGGTAGGCAGAGCAATTATATATCCATGGTGGAGTTCTCCTTTAAGTCGTCGCCTCGTAGACCGTTTCAACCAAAAGAACCTCAACTAAAACGCAGCTTCACGTTGTAAATATTGGGCCAAGGGTCCTAAAACCTGATTGATACGGCTCGCAATCAGAATTAGAAAATGAACGATACGGACAAACTTGAATGGTCGCGTTTTTATCATTACTCAACACCTTGCACAAATAAAATGATAATGTAGCAGTTAAAGATTACTTACATGTCTTACTACAAAGGAAACGATTAAGTTACACAGCAAAAATTATACAGCATATCACTTATAAGTCTCAGTTTCCACTCACGGTAAAGGCACATTTTAAAACTTTACGCCAACTGGAAGAAAGTACATTCCCATCTATCTTAAATCACTAGCCCGCAAGCAGCCTCTTCCGTTGAAAATGGCCTATCGTAAAACATCGATTGGATTTCTAAAAGGTAGATTTGTAAAACATGGATTTGTAAACGGTGGATTTATAGAAACATGATAGCATAGTTCGACTGTTGATTTGTTTCTTTGTCTATCCCATTATAATTTTAATTATTTTACTTTATTTTCATTTTTTATTTATTTTATGGCTTAACATTTAAATAAGTACGGGGAAAAAAAATTTTGTTCGTGTTGAGTAATCTTAGCATTTGGGAATTTTTAAGAACATTCGAGACGTAATTACGGCTAGTTGGCATTCTCGGCATTCTCTACTGTGCAAAAAAATTCCTTCGTGCTTATATTTAACTTATTAAACTTAACAATGCACTGAGCGCGTTTTTTATTTCTTAAATGATAAACATCTTAATACACAGCAACCGGTCCAGGCCGATTTCCAACGTTTCACGGGAATAGATAATTTTACTAGGGCAAACATGGAAGAAACAAAAGTGTACGTGA
>NC_090871.1:16902186-16907186 GCF_036669935.1 Montipora foliosa
TTCCTTGGTCAATTATCCGTACTTGTTTCCACTGCTAGCCTGTTTGCTATCGCCTTGGATCGTTTGTTTCTGGTGTTTTATCCACTGAAAAGAAAAATTTCTCTTACCAAAGCAAAGTACGCAATTGTTGCAAACTGGTTGCTCTCAATAGCATTCTCTCTACCATCAGTAAAAGTGACCAAAGTCTTTGAGATAGAGCATGGATATTTCCTTTGCACTCTTGATTTCGAGCTGCAGTCATTTATGGTCGTCTACCTCTTGTTTTGCTTCTCCATTGTTTTCGCGTTTCTCCTTATGGCTATCGCTATGTATATCGCCATCGCGATAAAACTGAACCGAACTAAGAGACCAGGAAACCAACTGCCATCAAATCGAGAGCGAAGAGAGCAGATGAACCACAAGATTCTGACAATGCTCGTAGCTGTTGTTGCTGCGTTGATTGTGTGCCGTCTTCCTCTGATAATTGTAATCTTATCCTGTATGTTAAGTTCAATAGAAATTTGCGGCCAACATAATTTTGTGTTTGCAGGCTGGTTTCTGAACTATGCTAACAGCGGTATAAACCCATGGATTTACTTCATCTTCAACGAGCAATTTCGCCATGGAGCCAAATTGGTGTTAAAGAAAGTGTTTCCCTGTTCCTGTAAATCTGTAAACGTAATTGAAGCTGTGGAATCTAATGGTGTAGATACGGCAAGTCACCTACCACGGCAATGAAGTTACGCACACGAGATAGACGACGGAAAGGAAAGGAACTTTATTTAAGTGTCTAGTAGATTTAGCGCTGGAGCACTAATTGGGGACACTGTAAAGTGAAATTAACAATTAACACAACAAGTCAAATGCTGTTGTTTTTTTGAGGAGAGGGAAAACCGGAATACCCGGAGAAAGCCTCTCGGTGCAGAGTAGAGAACCATCGATAATCTGGCTTAAATACGCAAGCACAAGTTTAACAAACTTTATCGCCATTATCTCAGTCATTTGCAAACTAGCCGACCGGAGCTATGCACGAACTAAATTTGAAGGAAAGATCTTGAAGCTTGGAAAGACAATTAAAACTTGTTCCGCTTTGTTCACCTTTTCTATAGAATTTGATATTTAACAATTATTCCACGAGCGCGCGTTTGATATGAGATGATAGATAGCCAACGAGGCCCAAGAAATCACGCATATGCTTGCCGTGTCACGGTTTGTAGATCATGGTATAAATGGCTCATAACCCATGATGGCTTAGCCAATCCAAACTCTCGAATTGCATTATCCAATGATCCAGTTTTTAATAATTGGTAATATAACATTGCATATTCGCTTAGAAAGGAAAAGAAGTGTACAAAAGGACAGAAAGGGTAGGCAGAGCAATTATATATCCATGGTGGAGTTCTCCTTTAAGTCGCCCCCTCGTAGACCGTTTCAACCAAAAGAAGCTCAACTAAAACACAGCTTCACGTTGTAAATATCCTAAAACCTGATTGATACGGCTCGCAATCAGAGTTAGAAAATAAAAAAAACGGACAAACTTAAATGATCGCGTTTTTATCTTATAATTCTTAACATTACTCAACACCTTGCACAAATAAAATGTAATGTACGTAGCAGTTAAAGATTACTTACATGTCTTACTACAAAGGAAACGATTAAGTTACGCAGCAAAAATTATGCAGCATATCACTTATAAGTCTCAGTTTCCACTGCAAAAGCATATTTTAAAACTTCAGACCAACTGGAAGAAAGTACATTCCTATCTATCTTAAATCACTAGCCTACAAGCAGGCTCTTTCGTTGAAAATGACCTATCGTAAAATATGGACTGGATTTGTAAAACATGGATTTGTAAAAGGTAGATTTGTTTCTTTGTCTATCCCATTTTAATTTTAATTATTTTACTTTATTTTCATTTTATTTTATCGCTTAACATTTTAATAAGAACGGGGAAAAAATTTTTTTTGTTAGTATTGAGTAATCTTAGCATTTGGGAATTTTTAAGAACATTCGAGAAGTAATATTACGGCTAGTTGGAATTCTCGGCATTCTCTACTGTGCAAAAAGAATTCTTTCGTGCTTATATTTAACTTAACAATGCACTGAGCGTGTTTTTTTATTTCTTAAATGATAAACATCTTATACACAGGAACTGGTCCAGGCCGATTTCCAACGTTTCACGGGAATAGGTAAATTTACTAGGGCAAACATGGCCGGAACAAACAAAAGTGTACGTGACAAACGAACGACCAGGCTGCCAAAAAACCAGAATTTTAAAAATGCTTATTAGGGGCCGATTGCATAAGCCGGGCTAGCCCGGTTAGTCGGGCTGGCTCGTTTAGCCGAGATCCCGGCACGTCTGACAAAAACACCAAAAATCAAGTTTGGAATTACTAACCGGGCTAAGATTTTTCCATGTAATCGCGTTCACCGGGACAGCCCGGTTAGCTGGGCCAGCGATTTCTAACCACATTACTCCACTTTAGAGCAAAATGGCCCACGGAATAGTCGTTTTTTCATGTTTAAATAAAGGATAAATAAGATAGCAAACAACAAGTCTTCCTTAAATTGTAGAATGGTGAATTTTAATAACAATTTAGTGAGACAAACGTCTGTCCAAATTTAGTCCAAGCCAAGCTACCTCACCCCATGTAATACTGGGCTGAAAGACATCCCGCCAAGTTCATGTAATCGGAACCTTAGACCTTTGACGAAAATAATTTTACATGTTTTAATTTTGCGCGGGAGAAGATAGTTGATTGTGTGAGGAAAAAGATGGCGGATTCTTTTAAGCTTCCATCTCTGACTAAAAAACGACGACGAGCATTTGAGTTTCCAGAGTTCTCATGGAGCTCAGCAAAAATCAAAGAAAAGCTTAAAAGCGGGACATTTGGGTCCGTCTATTTCGCGGGTTTTAAATTTGGAGAAGTGCAGCGTCATGTTTGGATCAAGAAGTTGAAAGGGGAATCCGCCGATTTAAAACAACGCTTCAAGAACCACATTTGCAGGGATGCCAACCTTTGGAGATCTAAAATCTGGAGATATTTTCCATCCGGTCTCCCCAACCCTCTCCCCCCCCCCCCCTTACGATTAACTCACCCATTCCCCCTTCCCCCCCCAAAAACGCACTCACCTACCCCTTCCGCCCCAGTAGTCCTTCAGAATACAAGTATAATCTATTTTGAACAGGAAATTTGCAGGAAAACAGAGCACATATGGCTGTGATAACAAACAGAGTTTTGTTTTGTTCAGAGATGAAGAAATGCATTAACAAACAATGAAACAAGTTTGAAAAAATCCAATTTTTTTTAACTTGGGGATACAATTTGAGCCTCCAATGGAGCAAAGTCTTTAAAATGCCCAGAGTTGTTTTTATCCGGGAGATTTGATGACCCGTACGGGAGACCGGGAGATTCGTTCCGTATCCGGGAGACTTGCAAGTGGTGTTATTGTTGTTATTGTTTGGTAGGTTTTCTTTCTAATATAAGATTGAAATATCTTTTCTCTTGACATCGGTTAAATCAGTTTCCTCGTACAAGTTGTTAAATTAGGAGACAACGCTTTCTTATCATGAAGTCATTCGGTTTGTTCCAGGTAGATGTAAAGGTTAATTTCGCATGTGTTGTCGAAAAATAAAGCCTGTTAGGCTTCATTACTTATACAGCTGCAAACGTTTGTCGAAACAGGTTAGGAAATGACAAGACAGTTTCGTTTTTGGATCATGTTCGCAAAAGGATAGGTTCTGCTTTGTTGATATGATGTTAAAAGTTTACTATAAAGATGACTAAAACAGTGGATTCTATCTAAGCGCTGCGTCTTTGAAATGTTTAAATTCTTCATAGCAGGAAAAGAAAAGTTTTCCAGATTTGTTATATTAAATGCCCCATCAGGACCAAGCTTTTTCAGTTAACTCAAATACGGGAAAAAGTGAACACTGTGCATCGAGTAAACACGTGAAAAAGCGTGCAGAAGGTCGCAAAAAAGAAAATAAACACGAATAATTTTGAGTGTATGAATTGGTAGCAACATTCTATGTTTTACAAATCCTCCTTTTATAAATCCATGTTTTACAAATTCATGTTTTAAGGTGGCTTACTACAGTTATCCGAAGAATAAATATCACAATTTTGAAATCTGTGAAATTAAGGCAAAATGATGTCTCTTGTGAAGTGTTAGTCACTGCAATTGATGTAAAATGTAATTTTACCTAACAAATAAATATAAAATTAGGTTGTTAAAATTGAAAACCCTGAAAATTTAGAAATGTATTTCAGTCGTTCAAAAATAAAATTTAAAGTGAATTTAGCAGCAATAATAACCAATATCATACATAACATGTCATAGCACCTCATATTGGGTACACTAGAAGGAAACCTTTTAGTTGCAATTATATTTTGCTATTATAATAGTCGTTTCAAGCAAAATTCCAATTGTTTGCTTCCCTCCAAATTATAGAAATAAACAAAGATTAGGTTAACTCTGAATAGCCAAAACAACAATATTCCAAGTTGAAAAGTTGATTCAGAAATCCAGCTCACTAGCCGGGACGATTTTACTGTAGCAAAATATTTCTACAGCTAATAATACGCTTTCATCACATTCTGGGTTAATGTGACAACAAAGATACTTAATCCAGAATTGATTTTATCTTCCAGCAAAAAAACAGCAGGATGATATAAAATTAGGCATCTTCAAAGTTTAGAAAACTTGTTTAAAGGCTCATATATAATTTTCATATATGAAAATTCCACTTGAATCCGAGATTCACCCAATTAGAACGCTGCGATAAGAAATACGAATTTCCATAACAAAAACAAACGGTCGAAAAGCAGTCGGTTGAAGATGGGCCTTTAAGGTGATTCAGTGCCATCATCCAAAACAAATTTCATGCTGGCCTACTAAATACTTCCAGTGCAATAAATTATTTATTCTCTCTTTGTGGACTCTGGTTGCAACACAGTGGTATCAATAATTTTAATCCCCTTCCATTAGATTTAACTTTTAAAAAACTCCATAACTTC
>NC_090871.1:16912186-16929686 GCF_036669935.1 Montipora foliosa
CAGCTTCAATTCCCATCTGAGTGGCGCATACTTCATGGTCTTCTCAGAAGTCTTCTTGTCGCGGTTGCTCACCCAGGGGGCAGCTCATCTCCTAGTCTGTCACTTGCTTATCTCTGTTGTTAACGATCCTAGCGTCTACTCTATTTGCTCTGAGCTCTTGGTACTCTCCATATACCGGAACATCCCAATACGCCTGTACCTCTGCTGTTTCATAGACTGACTGTGGCTTGATATGTAAATACCACGGGGGTACAGTGTCTATCAGGCCCAAGTCAAAGATGATCTCAAAGAACAGGACCTTCAAGACGGCGTCATGTCTTGCAAGGTACTTGGTTTGTGCAAGCGCAGGGCAGGCAGATAAGATGTGGGCCATGCCCTCTGGCGCTGTACCACACAGCCTACATGCCGAATCGCTACTATCGCTCACACGTGTCTTATGGATGGTGTACAACCGTGTGGGTAATAGCTGTTCGTAAAGCTCAAACATGCCCGCGATGGTTTGTGTTGGGCATATAGTAACTCATATCTGGCATAGCAAACTGGTTAGATGCAACCACACGATGGTAGTCCGAGAGGGGGCTCGACCAAATTACAGACAACCTCCGGAGATACTCTTAAACAGCAGACTGCAAAGCTAACTTCTCTTGCTTCAGACTCTCAAGCACGCCCAAGAACTTGTACTGTTGTCCATCTTCCAGACTCGATATCTTAGCATTCCCATCAACCTTCAGTCCCGTGCAATCAGCAACATGGGTCCCTCTCTTAAAGGGAACCTCCACTAAAACAACAAAATAACTTTAAACCACAGAACATAATGTTTACAATTGGAATTGCTCAATCTTTTTCCAATAAAAGCGTTTGTATTCGAGAAAAATAAATTCCAAAAACGCTTATTTTGGCTTTCAAATTTCCTGGGCGCCGCCATCTTGAAGAATTGTGACGTAGCTTGGTTGCCTTATTGTTCCAGAACAATCGCTCTTTGTATCAGAACAATAGAGCAACCAAGTTACGTCACAATTATTCAAGATGGCGGCGCCCGGGAAATTTGAAAGCCAAAATAAGCGTTTTTGGAATTTCTTTTTCTCGAATACAAACGCTTTCATTGGAAAAAGATCGAGCAATTCCAATTGTAAACATTATGTTCTGTGGTTTAAAGTTATTTTGTTGTTTTAGTGGAGGTTCCCTTTAAAGTGGACGACCTTACATTTCGTAGGGTTCCATTGTAACCCCACATCTTCCATAGCAGTCTTTACCGACTTCATCACTCAACAATTATTATTATTATTATTATTATTATTATTATTATTATTATTATTATTATTACAACCCCAGAAGCAAAAGCATAGTCTCGGTATCAACACTTTCAAACAATCTTCGATCATTTTTAAAACAGTTATTCACAGATAATTCTAAAATTAAACAAGACTTACCTGGAAGTTGAAGCTTGATTGGAAATCTATTCGTCACCAAGCACTGAAGAATTACATGAGATACCATTGCGCCTGCGCGAACTCAGTTTTTAAAGCACTTACCATGTGTGCAGTGGAGAAACTCCCTGTCAAGGAAATGGGAGGGTATACGTTGGGAGGGCATGTTCTTCAATGCTTGGTGACGAATATAATTCCAATCAAACTTCAACTTACCGGTAAGTCTCGTTTAATTTTTGAATTCTATTCCGTCACCGCACTGAGGGCTCACATGAGACTTCAAAGCACACTGCACACATGCAAAAACAGTCAACACAGAATCCATAGACGGTAACAACAGTTTATTATATAACACTTAGTCTACAGACTGCAAAACACTTTCAGTAAAACTGTTCTTGACATCAATTTGTTTGTTGTAAAACTTAGCAGATGTGGAGACTGAGCTCCACCCAGCTGTAGATAAAATCTGATTGAAAGGGACAAAGCTGGCACTTGCTTTGGATGTGGCTGCAGCCCTGGTACTGAGTGGCCTGAAAACTTCTACATTTATCCCAGAGCTGCACATAACAGCCTTAATCCCCCTGCTAATAGTACTTGTAGACACTGGCTTAAAAGGTTTCAAGTAACCAATAAACAATTGCTTGTAATCCCCACGTTTACACCTTGTACGAGCTAAGTACATCTTGAGAGTAGTGAACACGCAAATACGAGGAACAGCAAGATACGAAGTAAACTGAACTACCATTGGCCTAACATCTGCGGATTTTATTGTTTGAGCGGTTTGCTCAATGCAAACGTAATGGAAGTTTCGGAAATAATCATATCATTAAGATTAAGGGAATGAATGGTTTGCCTCTTTGGGCAGACGCAAACGATACTAGCATGACAGTTTTTAATGTCAAGTCCTTCAACGATACATCCTCTGAGTTTGGTATGGTCTGAAGGTAGCTGAGTACTTTGCCAACGTCCCAAGTTTGTGTATATCGAGGTGCTGTGGGTCTTGATTCGAAAACACCTTTGAGGAACTTTGTAACCGTAGGGTGGGAGCACAATAACATCCCATTTATGGGTTTGACAACACATGACAAAGACAACCTAGCAGTGTTTATACCACTATATCCTATTCCACTTTCATACAGTTTAACTAAAAAATCTAATGCTTGGGATATAGTGGGGAAAACACCATCAATTTGTTGTTTATGACAAAACGAAATCCAGCTCTTAATGTAAGATGAGTATTGCTTTTGAATTCCTTGCCTCCAAGATTGGACAGTGATGTCTCTAGCCTTTTGAGAAATCCCTTGTACTGCTAGGGATTCCCTGATAATCTGCATGCCATCAGAACCATCTTCTTGATTAGCGGGTGTGGTTCGTTATTTCTCCCGGGTATTTTGAGCGTGGTCAGTTGTTGTGGAAGTGTCCTTGGAACATCCACGACCAAGTGTGACAGCTGTGAGTACTATGGCTGAGAAGGGCCATAAAAGGAGAATCATTATGCCCTCTGCCTTTTCCATTGCTATTTTCTGCAGGCAACGAGCAATCAAACTGAATGGGGGGAAAACATTAAAAAACTGGTTTTCCCAGCTGACAAAAAAAGCATCTACATAAGTTGCTCCAGGATCAGGTCTCCAGGATGTATAGCAAGCGACCTGCACATTTAGCCTTGAGGCAAAGAGATCTATAGTGGGTTCCCCCCAAATTGCTGTAACGTTTTGAAAAATGTCTTTCCTGAGCATCCATTCCTTATTGTCAGTAAAGACCCTAGACTCTCTGTCTGCCTGAATATTGTTCTTCCCCGGGATATGAGCTGCAGAAATCCAGAGCTCTCTCTTAATACAGAACAGCCAAATCTCCTTGGCGACTGAGTTGCACTCCATAGAATCTGTGCCTCCCATAGAATTAATATAGTTAACAGTAGTGGTATTGTCCGAATAAATACGTATGTGTACAGATGTCATATTAATACAGAGGGCTTTCAAACCAGGGAATACAGCCATGAGTTCGATCTTTGAGTTTGGTGTACAAATAGGGTATTCAGCTGTCTCAATATTATTGCTCCACCACTGTAGTTCAGGGCCCGGTTGTTCAAAAACCGATTAACGCTAATCCCAGATTAAAAATTAACCAAGAAAATTATTTCTCTACTCCCAAATGCTGTTCAACGCTGATATTCGGCAAAACTTTACATCGGAGGAAGTCAATCTTGCATGAAAAACAAAAATGAGCAAAAGAAACTTTCACCAAAAAGTGGAAAACGTGAAACAAAGTTTACGCTAATCCTGGATTAAGTTAATCGGCTTTCGAACAACCCGGCTCTGAAAAGCTTTCTTGCGATAATTTTATACGTGCGTGGTAGTTTCCTCTATTTTGTCTAAGTGCCATGGCTTTATCATGTTCTAAGTGTCTATAGAAAAGTGGGCCATAAAGCACACCTGGAAAACTAGACACTAGTAGTCCGATAACTTCTGCAAGTTCCTGGATAGACATTGTGGCACTGCAAACAAGCCTAATGCACTGCTCTTTGATTCAAAAAACCTTTTCTGTAGGCAGGCACACTGTCATACTGACAGAATTCAAAACAAAACCCAGAAAAAGAAGTGTCTGGACTGTTCTTAGCACTGATTTCACCGGTGTACAATAAAACCCAGTTCTTGAAATAAGCACCAAGTATCAGTAATGCTAGTTTGACATTCATGTATTGTATCTCCTTGTAGATATGAGTCATCAATATATCCCACATTTAGATGCCCTTCCTTTATAAGGGTAGCATAAACAGGTTTCAAATTTTTCGTAAAGAGGCGTGGGGCACAAGAAAGACCATTAGGTAAACAAGTGAACTGAAACATTTGTCCTCTCCAACTTAGGGTGCGTTTGATTGACCATATTCCGGAATAGGAATACATGGAATAGAAGTTAGAAATCGTTCGTTTTTACGGAGATTCACATTAAAATTGTCAAACACCTGCTAAAATGCTATTTTAAACATATCTTTATTATCCTTGCTGCTTCAAAACGCCACACATACCGTTTTAAATCATCACCCCGCGTATTCTTATTCCGGAATAGGATCAATCGAACGCACCCTTAATTTGAGAAACTTTTGATAGTCCTCATCAATGGGAACCGAGAAGTAAGCATCCCGTAAATCTACGAAAGCCATGTAACAATTCTGTTTCATAAGCCTGATAGCAGATTGTAGAGTATCCATCTTGAAGTGATGATACTCCACGTGATCATTAAGATTTTTTAAATTTAATATGAGCCTATAAGTGCCATCTTTCTTAGGGCGGATGAATATAGTAGAAATGAATTCCCCTTCACAGCGAGTGGTCTCTTTGATCACTCCTTTATTCAGCAAGTTGTCAATTTCATTTTCAATAACGTGTTGTTCCTGAAGGGAAAAGCCGCTTTCCCTTGGGACAGCCTCTTGTTGTGGGAACCCAGCAGCAAATTTAATTTTGTACTGAGTCACACTATCAAGAATAAAATGATCAAATGTAATATTCTGCCAATGAGAGGAAAAATGTTTCAGTCGGCCAGCAACACCGTCATCAGACACATGTAGAGTTTTGTTCACCTTAACATCAACATTAGAAACATGATGCAGACTCTTATTGTCTAGTCTGACTTTCCTTGCTTTGTCATCCTTTCGCTCGGGGGGTTTAATTGTTTGTCGGTCGTGGAAGGCCCAGCCTAAAAAAAGGCCCCCTGGCCTGACGGTATGCTCGTCCACCACTTGAAGAGTGTGACATGTAGTTTCTAGAATTTCTAGAATTTCTACAATCAGAATGAGACCTGGAGGATGAGCCACTATTTGTTGTAACCTTTTTACCAACACGATTGACTTCTGTCACGTCTTTTACCTGCTTTGGTAAATCATCCCCAAACAATTGATCTGTGATGGCAAGGGATGAGGAGCACAAAATTAATGCTTATAGTCATGATGCAGGTCAGGCTTTATCAACTCTCTACGCCTGTGATTAAGCTCAGTATTAGCATTAGCAAACAGAGCAAAGGCATCAGTAGCCTCTTGAAGCAGCTGGCTTCCAACCGAAAACGTAGGTATTTGTTCCACAAGTTTACTGATCATACCAGTCAAGGCACACATGCCTTTGATTACTGGTGTACCGTTTTGTCGTTCTCGCTCTCTTTCTCTCTTCTTTCGTTTCTGTTCTTCTGTCATAGGCCGTCCAGGCATCTTGCAACCTTAGTAGATTTAAAATTAAAAATCTTAAGACTTGTACCAAAAACTGCAATTCAGAGCTAAAAGCAGCCCTAAACAAATTAAAATAAACACTCAGCTTAAGTTTATATCCCTCCAATGCTTGACTTAAATAACTACGTAACCACCAGTGTGTCCTAACCACAGCTATGTTATTGAAACCAGCGCAAAATGCAAGAAAAATATTTTTTCAAAACCGTCGGTACCTGAACACGAAAAGCATCGAGTGGCAAGAGCTTTCGGTGACGTAGCATGGACGTGTAGCCGCGTCGAGCCACAGAAAGAGCGCGAAAAATTAAGCCTCGTTGAGTGTCTCACCCGGGTTGAGCCTGCGATCCAATCAACAACCAATCCCTGGTCAGCTGTCAACTTCAAAAAAAACAAAAAAAAAAACAGCTGACCTCTATCAGGCCCAACTTTAGCTCGCGATATGGTCACGTTATACTAGTCAGCGGATGCCTTGTTTTGACAGGTGTCAATTGACCATAACATTGATGTCCAATATCAAAGATGTATGCTGTAAACTAGCTATAGTGTCAACTCAACGGGAGCCTCGATGAGCTCAACTTGAGCCCCTGATATGGTTACGTGATACTGGTCACATTGTCGGTCACATTGGCATACACTTCGGCGCGCGCGAAAAACCGCTGATTGGCTACAGAATAATAACGTAAAATGAGGACTGTAACGCGGTCATACGACTTTGATCGTATAAAATCGCCCACTGGGTTTCTTGCTGCTGATGAACTGTGAGTGAACTTCAGCCACAAAGTTGAATTCTCTTAACACCTGGGATTTACAATTTTCCACGTCACGTAACCTTTTACTGTGAAATGCCATCGATCTGTTGGAGGGTTTTGTTGCTGTTCCTCGCAAATATTTTTGCAGAAACCATTCCAGGAAATCTGCATCAAAGGGTCATCCACTCAGTGCGTGTGCAATATTGTCCTGATCAGTTGTGGAACAGCCCAGAAAAGTACATTACTGTAACAGAGTAACCATATTGGTCAAGTTTTTCACATAAATGTGAGTTTGCAAAACGGCTACAAAAACACATGTGCAGCAAAACTTTGGGAGCATGCAAACACTTTAGGTACTTTATATAATAATGATAATAATAATAATAATAATAATAATAATAATATGCCTTACAGCTTTAGTTAGATGTGTACCTCTGACTGAAAATTCTTTAACACTAAAAATTAGTATGAACACCAAATAGTAATTATTAACAATTATTATTCGCCGAAGGCAAGGTAAATATCGGTTAATAAAAACCCAGATGAAGTTGAGGTATTCATTCACCAATATTCACAGAGTCTGAGGGAATATCGGAAACAATAAATTAAACTTGCCTGACATTAGAAGCAACTTAAGGTCTTAGCAAATGATGGTTTTATCATTGTTTTTGTTTGTAAGAAATGGTAGCCATACCTGATTTATAAAGAAACTGAAGTTGTGCAGTAGTACAGCAACTACTTTTACTCTTGGTTCACGAAAAATCCTTTCATTATTGTAAATACATTTCCCATTTTGTCTGGATCATATAAGTTCTTTCCTCCTTTTGTTCAGTGGTTGACTCATGAGTGACTTGTGAAATTGTATGGTGCACGGCAAGAGAGCTAAATGTAGTGTCTCCTTTAGTTTTAAAACATATATTAAAGAAAAACAAATATTTTGAAACACAAATAATATTGTTATTTTTGTTGAGTAATGTTAGGATTTAGTACTGCCAGTGATATTACATGTGTCTCTTTTGAGTGGATTCCCCCATTTTCTCCTAAGCTCTGTCGCCTTGGCTTATAAAGCGAGAAAACTTATTACATGAACAATGTCGACAAGATATTAACTCCAAGTTAAAAACATACATGTACGTTATATGCATTTCAGGAAAACTTACCACCCCAAAACCCCACAAACTATATCGAGTGGCGTGCAAGTATAAGGCACTGGACTTCGCTTTTCTGTGTAAAACCAGTTACAAATTGAGTTAAGTGCGAAGACGAACACTAGCGGTAAAAAAACCTGCTTCTCTTCGAACTTCAATTTGAAAAAGTCTCTCTTGGTGTATGAAATCGAAATTCCACCTTTAAAAAGCTCTCAAAAATTTTCAAATCAACGAAAAAAAAGTCATATTTGATATGTTTCGCGAAAACAATTTACCTCCAACATATCTCTATTCTGAGCTTAAAGAGTAACCGACCACCTTAAGACCCTAACGCAAAATTCTAAACAACGAACGTCAAATGAAGCTTCGAAGCTGGTCAAAAACTCTATTGGTTTAGGCGAACTGGTTTTAGCTGCCGTACATAATTATTTTTTCTCCCTTAACTTGTTTTAGCTCCCTTTTCGTTTTCTTTTACAGTTTTATTTTTCATCTCTTAATTAAGAAAGGTGATCTTTTTGCGGCATATCGGCAGTCTGTAGTGGATTAAATGAAAGCGTTGTGAGTGTTTTAATGGAAAAACGTATTCGATTCACTGCCACAGTGTTGCGGCTTTCTTTCCCAGAGAATAGAACTGCGTTGATTTGACTAAGCTAACATTTTCCGATCATCGATCATCCGGAAATTAATTTCCTTTTTTGTACACTGCATTTTGTTTATTATAAAAACACTGTGTGAATTAAGGCTTAAAATTATAATTAAATGTGACACAAGTATTTCAAAGTATAATCCTGCAATGGATATTTCCAAAGCAGCACTGGTGTGAATAAATGACTTATAAACAGCAAGCTACAATGACCGGCAAGTACACTCTTTTAAAAACTCCTTTGAAATCCCAAATCTTCAAATGGAAAATTTGAAACTTGAGCACTGAATTACAGTCCTAACTGCGTTTTAATTACGTTGTTGAAAATGGTGCTTTAATTTATGTCATCTAACAAGTTTGCCATTATCGGTCAAAGTTTTAATCATCTTCCAAGAGTCCCTTTTATCAATGCCTCGGTGCTCTTAAAAGCCAGCCAATTTTGATGAACAAATAAAACAGGGACCTGAACGAATGCAAGGTAAATAGAAGAGGACGAAGGAGGAAGGAAAATTGCTAAAAGTTTCAAGTTCAAATAATGATGCACTGAAGATACCATTTCTTGAAGGACAGGTGATCAAATAGGGAAGATATCGTCGACGTCACCTTTTGTCATTATTTGCCAACCAGAGCCTCATTGGCTGTCGAAACAAAGGATCTTTTGTTCCTGTGGCTGGAACATTTGAATAACAAAAGCAATTTCTTACCTATACTGAGCCAAGAACTGCGGCAGAAGATAATTTTCTTAATTTAGAGCGGTTTCAAAATTCTCTTGCCAAAGATGTAATCGGTTCGAAGGAGCAAAAACAACCTTTGCGATTTCGCCTGAAGAAGACTTTCCATATTTGTTCATTGCCGAAGCAACTAAGCGTTGTTTCACTGTTCATATGTTAAAAGAAAAGTCGACGATGGAAGACGTGTCTACTACAGCTAAGAGCGCACCCACATCTATAGCGTATACCGTGTACAGCATAAGCATTGAGAGCAGTGCAAATACAACAAATAACGCTTCGCTGTGGTTGCAGAACGACATTGACAAATTGGCCACAGGATTTAAACTTACGGGCTTTCTTTTACTCTTTCTCGTTTCGTTATCCGGAAACGCCTTACTGGTAGCAGTATTACTCAAGAACGCCAATCACAGAATGCATACACCGAGTAACTATTTCATTTTCAGCATGGCTTGCGGGGATATCATTCTCACTGTATATTGCATGCCTCAGTTTGCAATAACAACAGCCTACCACTATCGATGGCTTGTCAGCGGAGTTGCTGGCCTGGCACTGTGTTGTTTATCAGTCTTCCTTGGTCAATTATCCGTACTTGTTTCCACTGCTAGCCTGTTTGCTATCGCCGTGGATCGTTTGTTTCTGGTGTTTTCTCCACTGAAAAGAAAAATTACTCTTACCAAAGCAAAGTACGCAATTGTTGCAATCTGGTTGTTCTCAATAGTACTCTCTCTGCCACCATTAAAAGTGGCCAAAGTCTTTGAGATGAAGCCTGGATATCCCGTTTGCTTTCTTGATTTCGAGCTGCTGGACTTTATCGTCGTCTACCTTTTGTTATGCTTCTTCATTGTTATTGCGTTGCCCCTTATGGCTATTATCGCCATTTACATCGCCATCGCGATAAAACTGAACCGAACTAAGAGACCAGGCAACCAACTGCCATCAAATCGAGGGCGAAGAGAGCAGATGAACCACAAGATTTTCACAATGCTCGTAACTGTTGTTGCTGCGTTGATTGTAATCTTATCCTGTATGTTTGGTTCAATAGAAATTTGCGGCCAACATAATTTTGTGTTTGCAGGCTGGTTTCTGACCTATGCGAACAGTGGTATAAACCCATGGATTTACTTCATCTTCAGCGAGTAATTTCGCCAGGGAGCCAGATTGGTGTTAAAGAAAGTGTTTCCCTGTTGCTGTAAATCTGTAAACGTAATTGAAGCTGTGGAATCTAATGGTGTAGATATATCAACTCACCTACCACGCCAATGAAGTTACGCACACGAGATAGACGACGGAGAAGTCATCGATAATTTGGCTTAAATATGCAAGCACAAGTTTAACAAACTTTATCGCCATTATGTCAGCCATCTACAAACTAGCTGACCGGAGCTATGCACGAACTAAATTTGAAGGAAAGATCTTGAAGCTTGGAAAGACAATTAAAACTTGTCCCACTTTGTTCACCTTTTCTATAGAATTTGATGTTTAACAATTATTCCATGAGCGCGCGTTGGATATGAGATGATAGATAGCCAACGAGACGCGTAGCGCCGAGTTGGCTATAATCATCTCATGTCCAACAAGCGCGAGTGGAATAGTTGTCTTATTAAAAACGCCCCCAAAATATAGAAAACTAGACTACAATAAAAATAAAAAAGCCCAAAAATCACGCATATGCTTGCCGTGTTTGTAGATCCTGGTATAATGGCTCATAACCCATGATGGCTTAGCCAATCAAAACTCTCGAATTGCATTATCCAATGATCCAGTTTTTAATAATTGGTAATATTACATTGCATATTCGCTTAGAAAGGAAAAGAAGTGTACAAAAGGCGGAGAGAAAGGGTGGGCACAGCAATTATATATCCATGGTGGAGTTCTCCTTTAAGTCGCCCCCTCGTAGACCGTTTCAACGAAAAGAACCTCAACTAAAAGGCAGCTTCACGTTGTAAATATTGGGCCAAGGGTCCTAAAACCTGATTGATACGGCTCGCAATCAGAGTTGGAAAATGAACGATACGGACAAACTTGAATGATAATTTAATTGTTCTTAACATTACTCAACACAGTACCTTGTACAAATAAAATGATAATGTAGCAGTTAAAGATTACTTACATATCTTACCACAAAGAAAACGATTAAGTTGCGCCAAGAGAAAATGAGGGGACAGAGAAGGAGGCTCCCGGTCCAGCCCTTGGGATATGTCATGTCCACGAAAGTTATTTTTAGACGAGCGGAAGTCTTCCGAGACGTCCGCATGCAGGCCAACCTCGGTCCGATGTTTGAAAGAAAATATATTCATCAGCCTTCCACGCGCGCCATCATTTTCTCTTTTCACTAAGAACCTGAGAGCGAGGCAAGACTGCATGCGGACGTCTCGGAAGACAGCCTTCCGCTCGTCTAAAAATAACTTTCGTGGACATAACATATCCCGGCCAACGCCTTGAGCCTCTTTCTCTGTCCCCTCATTTTCTCTTGGTTGCGCAGCAAAAATTATACAGCATTTCACTTATAAGTCTCAGTTTCCACTGTAAAAGCATATTTTAAAACTTCAGGCTAACTGGAAGGAAGTACATTCCTATCTATCTTAAATCACTAGCCTGCAAGCGGGCTCTTCCGTTGAAAACGGCCTATCGTAAAACATGGACTGGATTTGTATAAGGTAGATTTGTAAAACATGGATTTGTAAACGGTGGATTTATAGAAACATTATAGCAAAGTTCGACTGTTGATTTGTTTCTATGTCTATCCCATTTTAATTTTAATTATTTTACTTTATTTTCATTTTATTTTATTGCTTAACATTTAAATAAGTACGGGAAAAAAAGTTTTTGTTCGTGTTGAGTAATCGTAGCATTTGGGAATTTTTAAGAACATTCGAGAAGTAATTACGGCTAGTTAGAAATCCCGGCATTCTCTAGTGTGCAAAAAAAATTCCCTCGTGCTTATATTTAACTTAACAATGCACTGAGCTCGTTTTTTTATTTCTTAAATGATAAACATCTTAATACACAGGAACTCGTCCAGGCCGATTTCCAACGTGTCACGGGAATGGGTAATTTTACTAGGGCAAACATGGAAGAAACAAAAGTGTACGTGACAAGCGAACGACAAGGCTACCAAAAAACCAGAATTTTACATGAGCCGGGCTGGCCCGGTTAGGTGGGCTGGCTCGTTTAGCCGAGATCCCGGCACGTCTGACAAAAACACCAAAAATCAAGTTTGGAATTACTAACCGGGCTGCGATTTTTCGATGTAATCGCGTTCACCGGGACAGCCCGGTTAGCCGGGCCAGCGATTTCTAACCACATTACTCCACTTTAGAGCAAAATGGCCCATGGGATAGTCGTTTTTTATGTTTAAATAAAGGATAACATAGCAAACCATAAGGCTTCTTTAAATTGTAGAATGGTGAATTTTAATAATAATTTAGCGAGACAAACGTCTGTCCAAACTTAGTCCAAGCCGGGCTGGCTCACCTCTTGTAATACTGGGCTGAAAGACATCTCGCCAAATCTGACCAGCCCGGTTCATGTAATCGGAACCTTTATACATGTTTTCATTCTGCGCGAGAGAAGATAGCTGATCAAGTTGTACGAGGTGTAGTGTCTTACAAGTATGCTATGCAGACCTATGTAACGCACGGAGTTATGGGTATCCAAAGAGAGAGATCCGCCATGTTGTATAGCCTCGTGTAGTTTTATTAAAGTTGTGTTTATCCAAGCTTTAAGTGTGCTCCCAATAGCCATCCGATACTGAAACGTTACACTGGCGACGAGCACGGGATCTGCGGAAGTTGTGAGCGTAATGAGTGAACAAAACACCAGTCAACCAGCCGGGCCAAGTCAGCCAACAGCGATCCAGACGAATGAAGTACGAAGTCTACCCTGTTTCAAACCCAGGGCAGAACCCCACACTTTATCGGTACGTTGGACGCGTTGGAAAACGCTCGTTCGATTTTTGTGTTGGCAAAAGGTATTGTGGAAGATCGTCAGAAGGTTGCTCTCTTGTTGCACACCGCAGGACAAGAAGTTCAATATTTGTATTACGCGCTTCCCGGTCCGGAGGAAGAATTAAGAGATTACAAACATGTTGTGGAGCTATTGGATAGCTATTTTGTACCGAAAGTAAACGTGCCTTTTGAACGCCATGTTTTCAGGCAAATGGAGCAGCAATCACATGAGAAAGTAGACCAGTTTGTTTGCAGGCTGAGGCAGAAGGCGATTACATGTGAATTTGCGAACGTGGATGAGATGATTCGGGACCAACTGATAGAGAAATGCTGAGACGGCAGGCTCAGACGAAAGTTTCTGGAGAAAACAAATGCTACTTTAAAAGATTTACAAGACATTGCAAGAAGTCATGAAGCTGTAGACGCGCAGATGGAGTCGATGAGCAAAGTCACCGGTTAGTAGCAGAGATCAAGTTAATTCAGTTAAACAGCAAAAGTTCCAAACGAAGGGAAGAGAGCGTGACCCTAAGAAAGGAGGGTCAAACATCAGATCGCGAGGGCCTGGGGCCGAACAACCCAAAGCATGCTACAACTGCAACTGTCTAGGCCATTTCGCAAGGGATTCGTGCTGCCCAGCTAAGAATAAAGAGTGTGGAAAGTATGGACCTCGTGGACATTTTGCGGGTCTGTTGGGGAAACAAGAAACTGTCGTCGAGTAGCCAGAAGGGGATCGTTCCAGAAACTAAGAACAAAGCTTATCTAGTAGCAGAAGGGGTCTCTGGAGAAGGAGATGGTTTTGCATTTACTGTTGGAGGAGGGCTGAGAGTTGGAGAAATTACACTCAAGGTGGCAGGAGTTGTGTTAGACAGTGTACTTATTGACTCTGGGGTATCATGTAACCTGATTGACTATAACACGTGAAATAATATGAAACAGATCGGATCAAATGCGAATCCGAAGTGTCGGATAAGAAGTTATTTGCGTACGGACAGAAGGAACCGCTCGAGGTCGTAGGAACATTTGTGGCAGAGGTAGTATGTGAAGATAACGGAGCAGAGTGTGTAGATGAGTTCACGGTCATTAAGGGAACAGGAAGGAAAACAGCCGAAAAGCTTAACGTGTTACGCGTAAGACCAGAGAACATTACTAATATTTGTTCCATAGTGGAAGAGGGGTGCGACCAGGACATCCGGGAGAGTTATGCTGACATACTCACTGGGGTTGGAAAGCTAAAGGATTATCGCCTCAAGCTACACATTAACAAAGAAGTTAAACCTGTAGCTCAGCAAGTACGTAGACTCCCTTTTGGACTAAGGGACAAAGTAGATCTCAAATTGGATGATCTCCTTAGCAAGGACATCATAGAAGAAGTGCCAGACACACCAACGTCGTGGATATCACCACTCAGCAGCAAATTTAATTTTGTACTGAGTCACACTATCAAGAATAAAATGATCAAATGTAATATTCTGCCAATGAGAGGAAAAATGTTTCAGTCGGCCAGCAACACCGTCATTAGACAAATGTAGAGTTTTGTTCACCTTAACATCAACATTAGAAACATGATGCAGACTCTTATTGTCTAGTCTGACTTTCCTTGCTTTGTCATCCTTTCGCTCGGGGGGTTTGTTTGTCGGTCGTGGAAGGCCCAGCCTAAAAAAAGGCCTCCTGGCCTGACGGTGTGCTCGTCCACCACTTGAAGAGTGTGACATGTAGTTTCTAGAATTTCTAAAATTTCTAGAATCCCAATGACACCTGGAGGATGAGCCACTATTTGTTGTAACCTTTTTACCAACACGATTGACTTGTGTCGCGTCTTTTACCTGCTTTGGTAAATCATCCCCAAACAATTGATCTGTGATGGCAAGGGATGAGGAGCACAAAATTAATGCTTATAGTCATGATGCAGGTCAGGCTTTATCAACTCTCTACGCCTGTGATTAAGTTCAGTATTAGCATTAGCAAACAGAGCAAAGGCATCAGTAGCCTCTTGAAGCAACTCGCTTCCAACCGGAAACGTAGGTATTTGTTCCACAAGTTTACTGATCATACCAGTCAAGGCACACATGCCTTTGATTATTGGTGTACCGTTTTGTCGTTCTTGCTCTCTTTCTCTCTTCTTTCGTTTCTGTTCTTCTGTCATAGGCCGTCCAGGCATCTTGCAACCTTAGTAGATTTAAAATTAAAAATCTTAAGACTTGTACCAAAAACTGCAATTCAGAGCTAAAAGCAGCCCTAAACAAATTAAAATAAACACTCAGCTTAAGTTTATATCCCTCCAATGCTTGACTTGAATAACTACGTAACCACCAGTGTGTCCTGACAACAGCTATATTATTGAAACCAGCGCAAAATGCAAGAAAAATATTTTTTCAAAACCGTCGGTACCTGAACACGAAAAGCATCGACTGTCAAGAGCTTTCGGTGACGTAGCATGGACGTGTAGCCGCGTCGAGCCACAGAAAGAGCGCGAAAAATTAAGCCTCGTTGAGTGTCTCACCCGGCTTGAGCCTGGGATCCAATCAACAACCAATCCCTGGTCAGCTGTCAACTTCAAAAAAAAAACAAAAACAAAAAACAGCTGATCTCTATCAGGCCCAACTTTAGCTCGCGATATCGTCACGTTATACTAGTCAGCGGATGCCTTGTTTTGACAGGTGTCAATTGACCGTAACATTGATGTCCAATATCATAGATGTATGCTGTAAACTAGCTATAGCGTCAACTCAACGGGAGCCTCGATGAGCTCAGCTTAAGCCCCTGATATGGTTACGTGATACTGGTCACATTGTCGGTCACATTGGCATACACTTCGGCGCGCGCGAAATATCGCTGATTGGCTAGAGAATAATAACGTAAAATGAGGACTGTAACGCGGTCCTACGACTTTGATCGTATAAAATCGCCCACTGGGTTTCTTGCTGCTGATAAACTGTGAGTGAACTTCAGCCACAAAGTTGAATTCTCTTAACACCTGGGATTTACAATTTTCCACGTCACGTGACCTTTTACTGTGAAATGCCATCGATCTGTTCGAGGGTTTTGTTGCTGTTCCTCGCAAATATTTTTGCAGAAACCATTCCAGGAAATCTGCATCAAAGGGTCATCCACTCAGTGCGTGTGCAATATTGTCCTGATCAGTTGTGGAACAGCCCAGAAAAGTTTATTACTGTAACAGAGTAACCATATTGGTCAAGTTTTTCACATAAATCTGAGTTTGCAAAACGGATACAAAAACACATGTGCAGCAAAACTTTGGGAGCATGCAAACACTTTAGGTACTTTATATAATAATAATAATAATAATAATAATAATAATAATAATAATAATAATAATAATAATAATATGCCTTACAGCTTTAGTTAGATGTGTACCTCTGACTGAAAATTCTTTAACACTAAAAATTAGTATGAACACCAAATAATAATTATTAACAATTATTATTCGCCAAAGGCAAGGTGAATATCGGTTAATAAAAACCCAGATGAAGTTGAGGTATTCATTCACCAATATTCACAGAGTCTGAGGGAATATCGGAAACAATAAATTAAACTTGCCTGACATTAGAAGCAACTTAATGTCTTAGTAAATGATGGTTTTATCATTGTTTTTGTTTGTAAGAAATGGTAGCCATACCTAATTTATAAAGAAACTGAAGTTGTGCAGTAGTACAGCAACTACTTTTACTCTTGGTTCACGAAAAATCCTTTCATTATTGTAAATACATTGTAGCATGGAAGATATCTTCAAACAGGTCTGGAGAATGTTCACCGCCGAAATTTCCCATTTTGTCTGGATCATATAAGTTCTTTCCTCCTTTTGTTCAGTGGTTGACTCATGAGTGACTTGTGAAATTGTATGGTGCACGGCGAGAGAGCTAAATGTAGTGTCTCCTTTAGTTTTAAAACATATATTAAAGAAAAACAAATATTAAAGAAACACAAATAATATTGTTATTTTTGTTGAGTAATGTTAGGATTTAGTACTGCCAGTGATATTACAAGTGTCTCTTTTGAGTGGATTCCCCCATTTTCTCCTAAGCTCTGTCGCCTTGGCTTATAAAGCGAGAAAACTTATTACATGAACAACGTCGACAAGATATTAACTCGAAGTGAAAAACATACATGTACGTTATATGCATTTCAGGAAAACTTACGACCCAAAAACCCCACAAACTATATCGAGTGGTGTGCAAGTATAAGGCACTGGACTTCGCTTTTCTGTGTAAAACCAGTTACAAATTGAGTTAAGTGCGAAGACGAACACTAGCGGTGAAAAAACCTGCTTCTCTTCGAACTTCGATTTGCAAAAGTCTCTCTTGGTGTATGAAATCGGAATTCCACCTTTTAAAAAGCTCTCAAAAATTTTCATATCAACGAAAAAAAAGTCATATTTGATATGTTTCGCGAAAACAATTTACCTCCAACATATCTCTAGTCTGAGCTTAAAGAGTAACCGACCACCTTAAGAAACGCAAAATTCTACACAACGAACGTCAAATGAAGCTTCGAAGCTGGTCAAAAACTCTATTGGTTTAGGCGAACTGGTTTTAGCTGCCGTACATAATTATTTTTTCTTCCTTAACTTGTTTTAGCTCCCTTTTGGTTTTCTTTTACAGTTTTATTTTTCATCTCTTAATTA
>NC_090871.1:16934686-16954686 GCF_036669935.1 Montipora foliosa
GATAGGTTCTGCTTTGTTGACAACTAAGACAGTGGATTCTATCTAAGGCCATCCCCTTTTTCTTCCGTTTCGCGTCGTCCGACCGACCCAAATTTTTGGCATTTTCCAAAAAAAAAAAATGGTAACAACGTTTTTAAGACATTTTATGTCGCATAGGAGTTTCGGTTGTTGATCCTTTTTCCCACGCTGTCTTAATTTTGCCACAACATCCACCAACTTTTCCGCCACATTGATTTTAAGTTCACGTCTTCTTGTTTTCCTGGTTCCACAGCTGTGATGGTGGGGTACCAGGCCCCCGATTCGGAGAATGCGTATGATTTTTTTTTTTTTTTTTTTTTTAGTTTTTTTTTTCAATCCGACCGACCGACCCAATATCAGGAAACGCATTCGACGGTAAACGAAAAAAAAAAGGGGGGATGGCCTAAGCGATATGTCCTTGAAATGTTTAAATTCCTCATAGCAGGAAAAGAGATGTTTTGTTATATTAACTGCCCCATCTGGACCAAGCTTTTTCAGTTAACTCAAATACGGGAAAAAGTGAACACTGTGAATCGAGTAAACACGTGAAAAAGCGTGCAGAACGTCGCAAAATAGAAAATAAGCACGAATAATTTTAAGTGTATGAATTGGTAGCAACAATCCATGTTTTACAAATCCACCTTTTTTAAATCCATGTTTTACAAATTCATGTTTTAAATCCATGTTTTACTATTCATACGCTATTAATATTCATTAGTCCTCATGCATAGTATATAAGCACGCCTTGATTATTCATAGTTGTCAGTTTTGCCTACCTCCTTTGCCTGGAACCCAGGCCCATTTTCAGGGCGGGGAAAGAGGGAGTCCCGGAACAAGACTATAGACGTCTTAAATGGAAAAACAATGACTTCCTTCACGTGTACAAAACATCAGTGACTTGGGAACCAACATCTCTTCAGCACGTTTTCCTTCATTTTTTATGATATGATTGAGAACTTTGATTTTTTTTCAGGGGCTATCGTTATTCTTCACTTATCTGTTCTCAAAAATCGTAAATCGTTTCACTGCGGGTTGTTTTTTAGAATTAAATGAGAATTTCCGCGTTACTTTAATGACGCTTTTGTTTTATCAGCAAGCAAGTTGTTGCTCTGATGCATTCATTTCCTGTGTATGTTTTTTTAGCTGCCGTACATAATTATTTTTTCTTCCTTAACTTGTCTTACTCCTTTTGGTTTTCTTTTACAGTTTTATTTTTCATCTCTTAATTAAGGAAGGTGATCTTTTTGCGGCATATCGGCAGGCTGTAGTGAATTAAATGAAATCGTTGTGAGTGTTTTAATGGAGAAACGTATTCGATTCACCGCCACAGTGTAGCAACTTTCTTTCCCGGAGAATAGAACTGCGATTTGACTAAGCTAACATTTTCCGTTCATTGATCATCCGAAAAATAATTTCCTCTTTTGTATACTGCATTTTGTCATTATAAAAACACTCCTGAACGAGTGCAAGGTAAATAGAAAAGGACGTAAGAGGGAGGAAAATTGCTCAGAGTTTCAAATTCAAAAAATGATGCCACTTCTTGAAGGACAGGTGATCAAATACTGAGCTAAGAACAGCAAAACTGTGACAAAAGATATTTTACTTAATTTAGAGCGGTTTCATCAATCTCTTGCCAGAGACATTTTCTTGTTTCAATGCTGTTCACTGTTGTTTCACTGTTCATACGTTAAAAAAAAAGTCAACCATGGAAGACGTGTCTGGTACAGCTAAAAGCGCACCCACATCTATAGCGTATACCGTGTACAGCTTAAGCATTGAGAGCAGTGCAAATACAACAAATAACGCTTCGCTGTGGTTGCAGAACGACATTGACAAATTGGCCACGGGATTCAAACTTACGGGCTTTCTTTTACTCTTTCTCGTTTCGTTATCCGGAAACGCCTTACTGGTAGCAGTATTACTCAAGAACGCCAATCACAGAATGCGTACACCGAGTAACTATTTCATTTTCAGCATGGCTTTCGGGGATATCATTCTCACTGTATATTGCATGCCACAGTTTGCAATAACAACAGCCTACCACTATCGATGGCTTGTCAGCGGAGTTGCTGGCCTGGCACTGTGTTGTTTATCAGTCTTCCTTGGTCAATTATCCGTACTTGTTTCCACTGCTAGCCTGTTTGCTATCGCCTTGGATCGTTTGTTTCTGGTGTTTTATCCACTGAAAAGAAAAATTACTCTTACCAAAGCAAAGTACGCAATTGTTGCAAACTGGTTGCTCTCAATAGTATCCTCTATACCACCATTACCAGTGACCAAAGTCTTTGAGATAGGGCCTGGATATCTCGTTTGCACTCTTGATTTCGAGCTGCAGTCATTTATCGTCGTCTACCTCTTGTTTTGCTTCTCCATTGTTTTCGCGTTTCTTCTTATGGCTATCGCTATGTATATCGCCATCGCGATAAAACTGAACCGAACTAAGAGACCAGGCAACCAACTGCCATCAAATCGAGAACGAAGAGAGCAGATGAACCACAAGATCCTCACAATGCTCGTAGCTGTTGTTGCTGCGTTGCTTGTGTGCCGTCTTCCTCTGATAATTGTAATCTTATCCTGTATGTTTGGTTCAATAGAAATTTGCGGCCAACATAATTTTGTGTTTGCAGGCTGGTTTCTGACCTATGCGAACAGTGGTATAAACCCATGGATTTACTTCATCTTCAGCGAGCAATTTCGCCAGGGAGCCAGATTGGTGTTAAAGAAAGTGTTTCCCTGTTGCTGTAAATCTGTAAACGTAATTGAAGCTGTGGAATCTAATGGTGTAGATATGTCAACTCACCTACCACGGCAATGAAGTTACGCACACGAGATAGACGACGGAGAAGTCATCGATAATTTGGCTTAAATATGCAAGCACAAGTTTAACAAACTTTATCGCCATTATCTCAGCCATCTACAAACTAGCCGACCGGAGCTATGCACGAACTAAATTTGAAGGAAAGATCTTGAAGCTTGGAAAGACAATTAAAACTTGTCCCACTTTTTTCACCTTTTCTATAGAATTTGATATTTAACAATTATTCCATAAGCGCGCGTTGGATATGAGATGATAGATAGCCAACGAGGCGCGTAGCGCCGAGTTGGCTATAATCATCTCATGTCCAACAAGCGCGAGTGGAATAATTGTCTTATTAAAAACGCCCCCAAAATATAGAAAACTAGACTACAATAAAAATAAAAAGGCCCAAAAATCACGCATATGCTTGCCGTGTTTGTAGATCATGGTATAATGGCTCATAACCCATGATGGCGTAGCCAATCAAAACTCTCGAATTGCATTATCCAATGATCCAGTTTTTAATAATTGGTAATATTACATTGCATATTCGCTTAGAAAGGAAAAGAAGTGTACAAAAGGCGGAGAGAAAGGGTGGGCAGAGCAATTATATATCCATGGTGGAGTTCTCCTTTAAGTCGCCGCCTCGTAGACCGTTTCAACGAAAAGAACCTCAACTAAAAGGCAGCTTCACGTTGTAAATATTGGGCCAAGGGTCCTAAAACCTGATTGATACGGCTCGCAATCAGAATTAGAAAATGAACGATACGGACAAACTTGAATGATCGCGTTTTTACCTTATAATTTAATTGTTCTTAACATTACTCAACACAGTACCTTGCACAAATAAAATGATAATGTAGCAGTTAAAGATTACTTACATATCTTACCACAAAGAAAACGATTAAGTTGCGCAGCAAAAATTATACAGCATTTCACTTATAAGTCTCAGTTTCCACTGTAAAAGCATATTTTAAAACTTCAGGCTAACTGGAAGGAAGTACATTCCTATCTATCTTAAATCACTAGCCTGCAAGCAGGCTCTTCCGTTGAAAACGGCCTATCGTAAAACATGGACTGGATTTGCAAAAGGTAGATTTGTAAAACATGGATTTGTAAACTGTGGATTTATAGAAACATTATAGCAAAGTTCGACTGTTGATTTGTTTCTTTGTCTATCCCATTTTAATTTTAATTATTTTACTTTATTTTCATTTTATTTTATCGCTTAACATTTAAATAAGTACGGGAAAAAAAGTTTTTGTTCGTGTTGAGTAATCGTAGCATTTGGGAATTTTTAAGAACATTCGAGAAGTAATTACGGCTAGTTAGAAATCCCGGCATTCTCTAGTGTGCAAAAAAAATTCCCTCGTGCTTATATTTAACTTAACAATGCACTGAGCTCGTTTTTTTATTTCTTAAATGATAAACATCTTAATACACAGGAACTCGTCCAGGCCGATTTCCAACGTTTCACGGGAATGGGTAATTTTACTAGGGCAAACATAGAAGAAACAAAAGTGTACGTGACAAGCGAACGACCAGGCTACCAAAAAACCAGAATTTTACATGAGCCGGGCTGGCCCGGCTAGGTGGGCTGGCTCGTTTAGCCGAGATCCCGGCACGTCTGACAAAAACACCAAAAATCAAGTTTGGAATTACTAACCGGGCTGCGATTTTTCGATGTAATCGCGTTCACCGGGACAGCCCGGTTAGCCGGGCCAGCGATTTCTAACCACATTACTCCACTTTAGAGCAAAATGGCCCATGGGATAGTCGTTTTTTATGTTTAAATAAAGGATAACATAGCAAACCATAAGGCTTCTTTAAATTGTAGAATGGTGAATTTTAATAATAATTTAGCGAGACAAACGTCTGTCCAAACTTAGTCCAAGCCGGGCTGGCTCACCTCTTGTAATACTGGGCTGAAAGACATCTCGCCAAATCTGACCAGCCCGGTTCATGTAATCGGAACCTTTATACATGTTTTCATTCTGCGCGAGAGAAGATAGCTGATCAAGTTGTACGAGGTGTAGTGTCTTACAAGTATGCTATGCAGACCTATGTAACGCACGGAGTTATGGGTATCCAAAGAGAGAGATCCGCCATGTTGTATAGCCTCGTGTAGTTTTATTAAAGTTGTGTTTATCCAAGCTTTAAGTGTGCTCCCAATAGCCATCCGATACTGAAACGTTACACTGGCGACGAGCACGGGATCTACGGAAGTTGTGAGCGTAATGAGTGAACAAAACACCAGTCAACCAGCCGGGCCAAGTCAGCCAACAGCGATCCGGACGAATGAAGTACGAAGTCTACCCTGTTTCAAACCCAGGGCAGAACCCCACACTTTATCGGTACGTTGGACGCGTTGGAAAACGCTCGTTCGATTTTTGTGTTGGCAAAAGGTATTGTGGAAGATCGTCAGAAGGTTGCTCTCTTGTTGCACACCGCAGGACAAGAAGTTCAATATTTGTATTACGCGCTTCCCGGTCCGGAGGAAGAATTAAGAGATTACAAACATGTTGTGGAGCTATTGGATAGCTATTTTGTACCGAAAGTAAACGTGCCTTTTGAACGCCATGTTTTCAGGCAAATGGAGCAGCAATCACATGAGAAAGTAGACCAGTTTGTTTGCAGGCTGAGGCAGAAGGCGATTACATGTGAATTTGCGAACGTGGATGAGATGATTCGGGACCAACTGATAGAGAAATGCTGAGACGGCAGGCTCAGACGAAAGTTTCTGGAGAAAACAAATGCTACTTTAAAAGATTTACAAGACATTGCAAGAAGTCATGAAGCTGTAGACGCGCAGATGGAGTCGATGAGCAAAGTCACCGGTTAGTAGCAGAGATCAAGTTAATTCAGTTAAACAGCAAAAGTTCCAAACGAAGGGAAGAGAGCGTGACCCTAAGAAAAGAGGGTCAAACATCAGATCGCGAGGGCCTGGGGCCGAACAACCCAAAGCATGCTACAACTGCAACTGTCTAGGCCATTTCGCAAGGGATTCGTGCTGCCCAGCTAAGAATAAAGAGTGTGGAAAGTATGGACCTCGTGGACATTTTGCGGGTCTGTTGGGGAAACAAGAAACTGTCGTCGAGTAGCCAGAAGGGGATCGTTCCAGAAACTAAGAACAAAGCTTATCTAGTAGCAGAAGGGGTCTCTGGAGAAGGAGATGGTTTTGCATTTACTGTTGGAGGAGGGCTGAGAGTTGGAGAAATTACACTCAAGGTGGCAGGAGTTGTGTTAGACAGTGTACTTATTGACTCTGGGGTATCATGTAACCTGATTGACTATAACACGTGAAATAATATGAAACAGATCGGATCAAATGCGAACCCGAAGTGTCGGATAAGAAGTTATTTGCGTACGGACAGAAGGAACCGCTCGAGGTCGTAGGAACATTTGTGGCAGAGGTAGTATGTGAAGATAACGGAGCAGAGTGTGTAGATGAGTTCACGGTCATTAAGGGAACAGGAAGGAAAACAGCCGAAAAGCTTAACGTGTTACGCGTAAGACCAGAGAACATTACTAATATTTGTTCCATAGTGGAAGAGGGGTGCGACCAGGACATCCGGGAGAGTTATGCTGACATACTCACTGGGGTTGGAAAGCTAAAGGATTATCGCCTCAAGCTACACATTAACAAAGAAGTTAAACCTGTAGCTCAGCAAGTACGTAGACTCCCTTTTGGACTAAGGGACAAAGTAGATCTCAAATTGGATGATCTCCTTAGCAAGGACATCATAGAAGAAGTGCCAGACACACCAACGTCGTGGATATCACCACTCAGCAGCAAATTTAATTTTGTACTGAGTCACACTATCAAGAATAAAATGATCAAATGTAATATTCTGTCAATGAGAGGAAAAATGTTTCAGTCGGCCAGCAACACCGTCATTAGACAAATGTAGAGTTTTGTTCACCTTAACATCAACATTAGAAACATGATGCAGACTCTTATTGTCTAGTCTGACTTTCCTTGCTTTGTCATCCTTTCGCTCGGGGGGTTTGTTTGTCGGTCGTGGAAGGCCCAGCCTAAAAAAAGGCCTCCTGGCCTGACGGTGTGCTCGTCCACCACTTGAAGAGTGTGACATGTAGTTTCTAGAATTTCTAGAATTTCTAGAATCCGAATGACACCTGGAGGATGAGCCACTATTTGTTGTAACCTTTTTACCAACACGATTGACTTCTGTCGCGTCTTTTACCTGCTTTGGTAAATCATCCCCAAAAAATTGATCTGTGATGGCAAGGGATGAGGAGCACAAAATTAATGCTTATAGTCATGATGCAGGTCAGGCTTTATCAACTCTCTACGCCTGTGATTAAGTTCAGTATTAGCATTAGCAAACAGAGCAAAGGCATCAGTAGCCTCTTGAAGCAACTCGCTTCCAACCGGAAACGTAGGTATTTGTTCCACAAGTTTGGTGTATTTGTATTTGTTCCAGTCAAGGCACACATGCCTTTGATTATTGGTGTACCGTTTTGTCGTTCTTGCTCTCTTTCTCTCTTCTTTCGTTTCTGTTCTTCTGTCATAGGCCGTCCAGGCATCTTGCAACCTTAGTAGATTTAAAATTAAAAATCTTAAGACTTGTACCAAAAACTGCAATTCAGAGCTAAAAGCAGCCCTAAACAAATTAAAATAAACACTCAGCTTAAGTTTATATCCCTCCAATGCTTGACTTGAATAACTACGTAACCACCACTGTGTCCTGACAACAGCTATATTATTGAAACCAGCGCAAAATGCAAGAAAAATATTTTTTCAAAACCGTCGGTACCTGAACACGAAAAGCATCGACTGTCAAGAGCTTTCGGTGACGTAGCATGGACGTGTAGCCGCGTCGAGCCACAGAAAGAGCGCGAAAAATTAAGCCTCGTTGAGTGTCTCACCCGGCTTGAGCCTGCGATCCAATCAACAACCAATCCCTGGTCAGCTGTCAACTTCAAAAAAAAAAACAAAAACAAAAAACAGCTGATCTCTATCAGACCCAACTTTAGCTCGCGATATGGTCACGTTATACTAGTCAGCGGATGCCTTGTTTTGACAGGTGTCAATTGACCGTAACATTGATGTCCAATATCATAGATGTATGCTGTAAACTAGCTATAGCGTCAACTCAACGGGAGCCTCGATGAGCTCAACTTAAGCCCCTGATATGGTTACGTGATACTGGTCACATTGTCGGTCACATTGGCATACACTTCGGCGCGCGCGAAAAACCGCTGATTGGCTAGAGAATAATAACGTAAAATGAGGACTGTAACGCGGTCCTACGACTTTGATCGTATAAAATCGCCCACTGGGTTTCTTGCTGCTGATAAACTGTGAGTGAACTTCAGCCACAAAGTTGAATTCTCTTAACACCTGGGATTTACAATTTTCCACGTCACGTGACCTTTTACTGTGAAATGCCATCGATCTGTTCGAGGGTTTTGTTGCTGTTCCTCGCAAATATTTTTGCAGAAACCATTCCAGGAAATCTGCATCAAAGCGTCATCCACTCAGTGCGTGTGCAATATTGTCCTGATCAGTTGTGGAACAGCCCAGAAAAGTACATTACTGTAACAGAGTAACCATATTGGTCAAGTTTTTCACATAAATCTGAGTTTGCAAAACGGATACAAAAACACATGTGCAGCAAAACTTTGGGAGCATGCAAACACTTTAGGTACTTTATATAATAATAATAATAATAATAATAATAATAATAATAATAATAATAATCCGCCTTACAGCTTTAGTTAGATGTGTACCTCTGACTGAAAATTCTTTAACACTAAAAATTAGTATGAACACCAAATAATAATTATTAACAATTATTATTCGCCGAAGGCAAGGTGAATATCGGTTAATAAAAACCCAGATGAAGTTGAGGTATTCATTCACCAATATTCACAGAGTCTGAGGGAATATCGGAAACAATAAATTAAACTTGCCTGACATTAGAAGCAACTTAATGTCTTAGTAAATGATGGTTTTATCATTGTTTTTGTTTGTAAGAAATGGTAGCCATACCTGATTTATAAAGAAACTGAAGTTGTGCAGTAGTACAGCAACTACTTTTACTCTTGGTTCACGAAAAATCCTTTCATTATTGTAAATACATTGTAGCATGGAAGATATCCTCAAACAGGTCTGGAGAATGTTCACCGCCGAAATTTCCCATTTTGTCTGGATCATATAAGTTCTTTCCTCCTTTTGTTCAGTGGTTGACTCATGAGTGACTTGTGAAATTGTATGGTGCACGGCAAGAGAGCTAAATGTAGTGTCTCCTTTAGTTTTAAAACATATATTAAAGAAAAACAAATATTAAAGAAACACAAATAATACTGTTATTTTTGTTGAGTAATGTTAGGATTTAGTACTGCCAGTGATATTACAAGTGTCTCTTTTGAGTGGATTCCCCCATTTTCTCCTAAGCTCTGTCGCCTTGGCTTATAAAGCGAGAAAACTTATTACATGAACAATGTCGACAAGATATTAACTCGAAGTTAAAAACATACATGTACGCTATATGCATTTCAGGACAACTTACGACCCCAAAACCCCACAAACTATATCGAGTGGCGTGAAAGTATAAGGTACGGGACTTCGCTTTTCTGTGTAAAACCAGTTACAACTGTGAAGACGAACACTAGCGGTAAAAAAACCTGCTTCTCTTCAAACTTCGATTTGAAAAAGTCTCTCTTGGTGTATGAAATCGAAATTCCACCTTTAAAAAGCTCTCAAAAATTTTCATATCAACGAAAAAAAAGTCATATTTGATATGTTTCGCGAAAACAATTTACCTCCAACATATCTCTAGTCTGAGCTTAAAGAGTAACCGACCACCTTAAGAAACGCAAAATTCTAAACAACGAACGTCAAATGAAGCTTCGAAGCTGGTCAAAAACTCTATTGGTTTAGGCGAACTGGTTTTAGCTGCCGTACATAATTATTTTTTCTTCCTTAACTTGTTTTAGCTCCCTTTTGGTTTTCTTTTACAGTTTTATTTTTCATCTCTTAATTAAGAAAGGTGATCTTTTTGCGGCATATCGGCAGTCTGTAGTGGATTAAATGAAAGCGTTGTGAGTTTTTTAATGGAAAAACGTATTCGATTCACTGCCACAGTGTTGCGGCTTTCTTTCCCAGAGAATAGAACTGCGTTGATTTAACTAAGCTAACATTTTCCGTTCATCGATCATCCGGAAATTAATTTCCTTTTTTGAACACTGCATTTTGTAATTATAAAAACACTGTGTGAATTAAGGCTTAAAATTATAATTAAATGTGGCACAAGTATTTCAAAGTATAATCCTGCAATGGATATTTCCAAAGCAGCACTGGTGTGAATAAATGACTTGTAAGCAGCAAGCTACAATGACCGGCAAGTACACTCTTTTAAAAACTCCTTTGAAATCCCAAATCTTCAAATGGAAAATTTGAAACTTGAGCACTCAATTACAGTCCTAACTGCGTTTTAATTATGTTGTTGAAAATAGTGCTTTACTTTATCAGTGTCATCTAACAAGTTTGCCATTATCGGTCAAAGTTTTAATCATCTTCCAAGAGTCATTTTTATCAATGCCTCGGTGCTCTTAAAAGCCAGCCAATTTTGAAGAACAAATAAAAAAGGCACCTGAACGAATGCAAGGTAAATAGAAGAGGACGAAAGAGGGAGGAAAATTGCTCATAGTTTCAAATTCAAATAATGATGCCATTTCTTGAAGGACAGGTGATCAAATACTGAGCTAAAAACAGCAAAACTGTGACAAAAGATATTTTTCTTAATTTAGAGCGGTTCATCAATCTCTTGCCAAAGAGATTTTGTTGTTTCAATGCTTTTCACTGTTGTTTCACTGTTCATACGTTAAAAGAAAAGTCGACCATGGAAGACGTGTCTGGTACAGCTAACATCACACCCAAATCTATAGGATATACCGTGTACAGCTCAAACATTGAGACCAGTGCAAAAATAACAAATAATGCTTCGCTGTGGTTGCAGAACGACATTGCAATTGACAAATTGGCCACAGGAATCAAACTTATGGGTTTTCTTTTGTTGTTTCTCGTTTCGTTACCCGGAAACGTCTTACTGGTAGCAGTATTACTCAAGAACGCCAATCACAGAATGCGTACACCGAGTAACTATTTCATTTTCAGCATGGCTTGCGGGGATATCATTCTCACTGTATATTGCATGCCTCAGTTTGCAATAACAAAAGCCTACCACTATCGATGGCTTGTCAGCGGAGTTGCTGGCCTGGCACTATGTCGTTTATCAGTCTTCCTTGGTCAATTATCCGTACTTGTTTTCACTGCTAGCCTGTTTGCTATCGCCTTGGATCGTTTGTTTCTGGTGTTTTATCCACTGAAAAGAAAAATTTCTCTTACCAAAGCAAAGTACGCAATTGTTGCAAACTGGTTGCTCTCAATAGTATTCTCTCTACCACCATTACCAGTGGCCAAAGTCTTTGAGATAGAGCCTGGATACCTCGTTTGCACTCTTGATTTCGAACTGCGGGACTTTATCGTCGTCTACCTCTTGTTTTGCTTCTCCATCGTTTCCTCTTATGGATATCCCCTTGTATATCGCCATCGCGATAAAACTGAACCGAACTAAGAGACCAGGAAACCAACTCTCATCAAATCGAGAACGAAGAGAGCAGATGAACCACAAGATTGTCACAATGCTCGTAGCTGTTGTTGCTGCGTTGATTGTGTGCCGTCTTCCTTTGATAATTGTAATCTTATCCTGTATGTTTGGTTCAATAGAAATTTGCGGCCAACATAATTTTGTGTTTGCAGGCTGGTTTCTGACCTATGCGAACAGCGGTATAAACCCATGGATTTACTTCATCTTCAGCGAGCAATTTCGCCATGGAGCCAAATTGGTGCTAAAAAAAGTGTTTCCCTGTTGCTGTAAATCCGTAAACGTAATTGAAGCTGAGGAATCTAATGGTGTAGACATGTCAACTCACCTACCACGGCAACGAAGTTACGGTCACGAGATTGAAGACAGAGAAGTCAGAGATAATCTGGCTTAAATATGCAAGCAAGATAAGCACAAGTTTAACGAACTTTATAGAGTGACCTTAATAATAATAATAATATTATTATTATTATTGTTATTATTATTAATAATAACTTTATTAACGTGTGAATCGTTCTAGTTTTTACAAGTAAAAACTAATTGGGGACACCTACTTAAAACTAATTAGACTAAGCTAATAATAATAGTAATAAAACTATTTACAAACAATATAAAATTAGTAAAAGCTAAGTTTTACATAACTTGCAGTTTTCACAATTATTTTTCGACGTAACATTTGATAGGTCAAGGGCCCTGACTTGATTTTTAAATGCAATTAAAGAGTCAGCCATTTTAATTGATTTGTAAAGCTTCGACCAAATGTAAGGTCCCATGTACCTTAAGCTGTGTCTTCCATATGTAACGGTGTTACATCTTGGTAAGGAGAAATCGTCTGTATTCCTAAGATTGTACCTACTCATGTCACAACTAAAAAGTTCAGAAATATATGGTGGAACTAAATTATTCTTAACTTTATACATAAATATGGCCTTGTCCTAGAGCCTGCGATTACATAACGTTGGAAGTCTTGCTTTCTCTAGAAGTGCTTCATAGTGCTAGTCTTGTCACAGTAAATAGCTCTCAATGCTCGCTCCTGCAACCTTTCAAGCTTTCTCTTGTCTGACGAGCGACAATGGTGCCATACTATATGACAATATGTAACCTGAGGTAAAATAAAAGCTTTGAAAATTCTTAATTTAGCTTCAGTAGGTGACAAGTTCCTAAACCTCATAAGTACTCCTACTTTCCTTGCCCCCTTAGTACAGACGTTGTTAATATGCTTAGTAAAGTTCAATTCATCATCAATTGCTACTCCCAAAAGATCAATCCCAGGACTTGATTTTATATTAATGTCCTTTATATTTAAGGTAATTCCTTAGTATTGCATTGCGCATCCCTACTGCGCACGATTTCCGCGTCATTAGCGCGCGCACATGAGCACGTGCTCATACAAAACGTAGGAGATTTCGCTCAAACTAAACCCGATATCGAAGTAAATGCTCATTTTCTCTTAAACGAGCACGGTGACCCCCGATTTTTTTTTTCAGGTATTTGCTAAGAACAGTTTAATAAAGAACATGTTTGAAGAAGAAAAAAAGTTTGATAGTAGAACATGATTTTTTTTTGGAAAACAGTTCCGTACTCTGTGTATTTTACCCAAGGTGAGGACTTCAAGCTAACCACGGAACTGTCCCAAAAAGTGCACTATTCCCACAACCAGAGAATGAAAGACGGCGTAAATGAAGCGATACTGCTTATGTAAATAAAAGAAGCTTTATTTTCAAAATAAAAACTTGTGTCTCTGAAGTAACCAAGACTTAATTCTGTATGAAGGTGATTCGAATTTTTAACGCAAAAACAGTAAAAATACCCCATTTTAAGAGCCTGCTGACGCGTAAACAAGCACGTTGACGCCATTTTTTTATTGCATTTTTTTAATGTTCATATCATGAATGTTAATTATGCCAAGTTTCCAAAAAAGTTTGATAGTAGAACAATTTCAAGGGAATTACCTTAATTAAGTTCATTCCCTTTTTCTTGTATCTTGATCCCAGACTCATAGCTTGAAATTTATCTTGGTTACACTTGGGTAGGTTTTGCTGATACCATTCAGAGGTACGGGTTCCCTCATCGTTCAGGATTGTGTCTACATCCTCAATCTTCTCTCCAGAAGAGTACACTTGGTGGCCATCAGCGTACATGGCAAGCCTACCCGCGTGAATTTTTTGAACAAGATCGTTTTGGAATATGTTCCAAAGTAGTGGCCCTAGGTTTGATCCTTGTGGACAGCCTCTGCTTCCTTCTCTCCATTCACTGAAACCTCCTGATCGCATCCGCACCCTGTTTTTTCTTTCTGTAAAATAACATCTCATCATGTCTATCGCACTTTCCGAGAAACCATAAGCCCACAACTTTGCTAACAATAATAGCGGATGGAGTGAATCAAATGCCTTCGATAGGTCTGTCGATAATATTCCGACCACGTGTGTGTTGTCCAGTGTCAGCTTCCAATCCTCTACCAGCTAAACGTATTCATAAATGGCGGTCAATTTATAATTCTTTTGTCGAAGTGCAAATTAGCCTACCAAGCCTCGATACCCTACAGTGAATTGAAAAGAATTCTTGCTCTAAAATGAGGCTTGGTAGGCTAATTTGCACCTGGACTAAAGAATTATAAATTGTGACCGCCATTTATGAATAAGGTCTATGGACATTATCTCAGCGATCTACAAACTAGCCAACCGGAGCTATACACGAACTAAATTTGAAGGAAAGATCTTGAAGTTTGGAAAGACAATTAAAACTTGTCCCACTTTTTTCACATTTTCCATAGAATTTGATATTTGGTAATATTACATTGCATATTGTGGGACCCCGGCAGGAATGGCTCGCCATTCGGAATGGCAGTCTAACCACAGCTTCACGCTCTGTTTCCGATCTTGGAGGAAATCGGTTATCCAATGTACGATCAAGTTTGGCAGATCAAAGGTGCGCAGCTTCCTCGCCAGAATTGAATGATCGATTAGATCAAATGCTTTTCTAAATTCGAAAAGAACAACTCTGGTAGTTGCGCTGTTGCCATCGGTGTCATTGGTCCAACGCTGGGTCATGTCGATGAGAGCGTGTACTGTTGACGAATTTGGAATGGTGCCGAACTGTTGGCTGTCGATCTTGGTTAGGACGGCTGGCTTTACAAACCTCTTCACTACAAATCTTCTGCCAACTTAGACAGGAGTGGTGTCAGTGATATAAGTCGCAAATGGTTGGTCACATGCTTGGTCTATATGGATAGAAAACTAGCACTTCACATTACCTTCTAATAGTTAAGTCTCTGCCATAACAACTTGGCAACTTTAGTTCAACTTATAGCCACGATTATGATAACCTTCCTCTTATAAGCGTTTTAAAGTATTTTATTCTGAGGGCAGTAGCGCATTGAATTCAAATATACTGCGTCTTTTTGCGTTGATTCAGGGTTTTGAGATATTAAGTGAACAATCTTCGCACTAGTAAGTCGTAGCAATAAATTGGATTAACCAGGAACGTATAGAAATATTGCTGGCTTCCCCTTCATTTTACACTATAATGACAAAACAGATCTTTTTTCTGACGTCAAAAACTTGGCTACCTATCAATCATTTGACAGAAAGAAAAAATTCTTGTCATGCATCTTTATAAATTTATTAAACTCGAATATTACACAACATCACGAATTCACAAAGGAAAACCTCACAAAAACCTTTTCCAGCGAAAAGTGTATTAAAACAAACAGCATATTTGCTATTAGAGGCAAAAAACCCCTCCTATTTCATTGCGTGCGTGAAAACAAAAAACCCAATCAATCGACATATCAAAATTAATTACCATAGGCAACAAAATAAATTTCAGGATCAAACCCTTTTCTGAAGAACTTTTCCTTGAATAATGATTACAAAATAGACAACAAGTTTTTTTTCAAATAATTCTTGACTGCCACATTTCCAATTTTTTTTTTTTACCTGAAGACTGCGCAGAGTTGAGCACAAAATACTTAAATATAAATAGCCATACAACAAAAAACATAGATGCATTCAAGGTGTTCGATTCTTTCTCTGAGTTTGTTAAACCCATATCCAGCCAGAATAGAGAATAGAGAATTTGCCATTTGGTTTCAGTGTTGTCCATAACACTACATATTCGCAAAATATTGCCATCCGACGGCGAAAGATGCAATTATTCGTCCCATTATTCGTCGCTTTTAAGATTTCAGATATTCATTTTTCACAGCTAGTTGTTTATCGAATTGACGTTCCATTATTGAGCTCCAAAAGGGTATATTTTGTTTAAAGATCCAATAAAACATCATTCGACTTACATCGGCTTCGTCGCCATTGTTTGCACTGTGTCCACCTGATAAAATCTATGCATTTCCACAACCCCCTGAAGCTTACCAAAGATACGCGCACGATACTCTAGGCACAACACCAATACTTAGCAGGGAAGAGACAGGTTTCCATTTTCCTGACACGGGAAGAAAAAAGGGAGAAATGACACCCATTTTCCGACTGGTTTGGCGACCCATTAATAAATTGTATTTGTAATATTAACATAACAAATATCTTCCAAAAGTCATTTTTATTAATGCCTCGGTGCTCTTTTATAGCCATCCAAATCTGATGAACAAATAAAACAGGGACCTGAACGTAAGCAGGGTAAATAGAAGAGGAGGAAAGAGGGAAGAAAATTGCTAAAAGTTTCAAGTTCAAATAATGATGCACTGAAGGTACCATTTCTTGAAGGACAGGTGATCAAATAGGGAAGATATCGTTAACGTCACCTTTTGTCATTATGTGCCAACCAGAGCCTCATTGGCTGTCGAAAGAAAGGGTCTTTTGTTCCTGTGGCTGGAACATTTGAATAACAAAAGCAATTTCTTACCAATATTGGGCCAACAACAGCAAAACTGCGGCAGAAGATATTTTTCTTAATTTAGAGCGGTTTCAAAATTTTCTTGCCAAAGATGTAATCGATTCGAAAGAGCAAAAACAACCTTCGCGATTTCGCCTAAAGAAGACTTTCCATATTTATTGATTGCCGAAGCAACTAAGCGTTGTTTCACTGTTCATATGTTAAAAGAAAAGTCGACGATGGAAGACGTGTCTGGTACAGCTAACAGCGCACCCACATCTATAGCGTATACCGTGTACAGCTTAAGCATTGAGAGCAGTGCAAATACAACAAATAACGCTTCGCTGTGGTTGCAGAACGACATTGACAAATTGGCCACGGGATTCAAACTAACGGGCTTTCTTTTACTCTTTCTCGTTTCGTTGTCCGGAAACGCCTTACTGGTAGCAGTATTACTCAAGAACGCCAATCACAGAATGCGTACACCGAGTAACTATTTCATTTTCAGCATGGCTTGCGGGGATATCATTCTCACTGTATATTTCATGCCTCAGTTTGCAATAACAAAAGCCTACCACTATCGATGGCTTGTCAGCGGAGTTGCTGGCCTGGCACTGTGTCGTTTATCAGTCTTCCTTGGTCAATTATCCGTACTTGTTTCCAGTGCTAGCCTGTTTGCTATCGCCTTGGATCGTTTGTTTCTGGTGTTTTATCCACTGAAAAGAAAAATTACTCTTACCAAAGCAAAGTACGCAATTGTTGCAAACTGGTTGCTCTCAATAGTATTCTCTCTACCACCATTACCAGTGGCCAAAGTCTTTGAGATAGAGCCTGGATACCTCGTTTGCACTCTTGATTTCGAGCTGCGGGACTTTATCATCGTCTACCTCTTGTTTTGCTTCTCGATCGTTTTCGCGTTTTCCCTTATGGCTATCGCCATTTATATCGCCATCGCGATAAAACTGAACCGAACTAAGACACCAGGCAACCAACTGCCATCAAATCGAGAACGAAGAGAGCAGATGAACCACAAGATTCTAACAATGCTCGTAGCTGTTGTTGCTGCGTTGATTGTGTGCCGTCTTCCTCTGATAATTCGACTCTTATCCTGTGTGTTTGGTTCAATAGAAATTTGCGGCCAACATAATTTTGTGTTTGCAGGCTGGTTTCTGATCTATGCGAACAGCGGTATAAACCCATGGATTTACTTCATTTTCAACGAGCAATTTCGCCAGGGATCCAAAATGGTGTTAAAGAAAGTGTTTCCCTGTTGCTGTAAATCTGTAAACGTAATTGAAGCTGTGGAATCTAAATGGTGTAGACATGTCAACTCACCTACCACGGCAATGAAGTTACGCACACGAGATAGACGACGGAGAAGTCATCGATAATTTGGCTTAAATATGCAAGCACAAGTTTAACAAACTTTATCGCCATTATCTCAGCCATCTGCAAACTAGCCGACCGGAGTTATGCACGAACTAAATTTGAAGGAAAGATCTTGAAGCTTGGAAAGACAATTAAAACTTGTCCCACTTTGTTCATCTTTTCTATAGAATTTTATATTTAACAATTATTCCATGAGCTCGCGTTGGATATGAGATGATAGATAGCCAACGAGGCGCGTAGCGCCGAGTTGGCTATAATCATCTCATATCCAGCAAGCGCGAGTGGAATAATTGTCTTATCCAGTTTTTAATAATTGGTAATATTACATTGCATATTCGCTTAGAAAGGAAAAGAAATGTACAAAAGGCGGAGAGAAAGGGCGGGCAGAGCAATTATATATCCATGGTTGAGTTCTCCTTTAAGTCGTCGCCTCGTAGACCGTTTCAACCAAAAGAACCTCAACTAAAGCGCAGCTTCACGTTGTAAATATTGGACCAAGGGTCCTAAAACCTGATTGATACGGCTCGCAATCAGAATTAAAAAATGAACGATACGGACAAGCTTGAATGGTCGCGTTTTTATCTTATATTAATTTAATAGTTCTTAACATTACTCAACACCTTGCACAAATAAAATGATAATCTAGCAGTTAAAGATTACTTACATGTCTTACTACAAAGGAAACGATTAAGTTACACAGCAAAAATTATACAGCATATCACTTATAAGTCTCAGTTTCCACTCACGGTAAAAGCATATTTTAAAACTTTACGCCAACTGGAAGAAAGTACATTCCCATCTATCTTAAATCACTAGCCTGCAAGCAGGCTCTTCCGTTGAAAATGGCCTATCGTAAAACATGGATTGGATTTCTTAAAAGGTAGATTTGTAAAACATGGATTTGTAAACGGTGGATTTATAGAAACATGATAGCATAGTTCGACTGTTGATTTGTTTCTTTGTCTATCCCATTATAATTTTAATTATTTTACTTTATTTTCATTTTTTATTTATTTTATGGCTTAACATTTAAATAAGTACGGGGAAAAAACTTTTTGTTCGTGTTGAGTAATCTTAGCATTTGGGAATTTTTAAGAACATTCGAGACGTAATTACGGCTAGTTAGCATTCTCGGCATTCTCTACTGTGCAAAAAAATTCCTTCGTGCTTATATTTAACTTATTAAACTTAACAATGCACTGTGCGCGTTTTTTATTTCTTAAATGATAAACATCTTAATACACAGCAACTGGTCCAGGCCGATTTCCAACGTTTCACGGGAATAGGTAATTTTACTAGGGCAAACATGGAAGAAACAAAAGTGTACGTGACAAACGAACGACCAGGCTACCAAAAAGCAGAATTTTAAAAGTGCATATTAGGGGCCGATTGCATGAGCCGGGCTGGCTCGGTTAGCCGAGATCCCGGCACGTCTGACAAAAACACCAAAAATCATGATCAAGTTTGGAATTACTAACCGGGCTGAGATTTTTCCATGTAATCGCGTTCACCGGGACAGCCCGGTTAGCTGGGCCAGCGATTTCTAACCACATTACTCCACTTTAGAGCAAAATGGCCCAAGGAATAGTCGTTTTTCATGTTTAACTAAAGGATAAATAAGATAGCAAACCAGAAGTCTTCTTTAAATTGTAGAATGGTGAATTTTAATAACAATTTAGCGAGACAAACGTCTGTCCAAATTAGTCTAAGCCGGGCTGGCTCACCTCATGTAATACTGGGCTGAAAGACATCCCGCCAAGTTCATGTAATCGGAACCTTAGACCTTTGACGAAAATAATTTTACATGTTTTAATTTTGCGAGGGAGAAGATAGGTGATTGTGTGAGGAAAGAGATGGTGGATTCTTTTAAGCTTCCTTCTCTGACTAAAAAACGACGACGAGCATTTGAGTTTCCAGAGTTCTCATGGAGCTCAGTAAAAACCAAAGAAGAGCTTAAAAGCGGGACATTTTGGTCCGTCTATTTCGCGGGTTTTAAATTTGGAGAAGTGCAGCGTCATGTTTGCATCAAGAAGTTGAAAGGGGAATCCGCCGCTTCAAAGTAACGCTTAGGCTCGATTTCCGCCGCTCACTCGAGTTCGGGTATCCTCCCCGAGAAGAGACGGCTGGACGCGTGAGCGATAGATTGTGTCTGTGACGTAAATTCAAAATATAATTTATGCGAGTTAATAGTTTCGGGGAAATAGCATTAGACATCCCAAAAACACTGATTTTAAGAAAACAGAAATTACATAACAATGCTTAAAACGTCTGTGCGAAGTTTCCAGATGATACGAGCTTGAGTTTGTGGTTAAATGATCAATGTGAGTTTGAATTCA